>NC_045554.1:43303384-43364310 GCF_009769535.1 Thamnophis elegans | reverse complement strand
AAAATCGAAATTCAACGATTATGGCACAAACCAGCAGTGGTAATTCCAGTGGTAATTGGCACACTGGGTGCTATTCCAAAAGCACTGGAATTACATTTAAAACAGTTAAAAATTGACAAAATCACCATCAGTCAAATGCAAAAAGCCGCACTGCTTGGATCTGCACGCATATTACGAAAATACGTTACGACGTCCTAGGCCCCTGGGTGGGGCCCGACTAGTAACCAATGCCAAATCCGGTGAAACAACTGGCCACTGTGATACAATTGTATAATAATAATAATAATAAAGTCACTGGTATTTGTAATGCATTTTTGAATGTTCAGTTGGCTGAGTTTCATGTTTAACGAATAAAGTATATAATAATAATACAGTTTATTGATATCGCTATTCCTGGAGATGCCAGAGTCGAAGAAAAAGAACTAGAAAAATTCATGAAATATCGCAACCTGGCCATCGAAACTACATGGCTATGGATGAAGCATGTAACAGCGATACCCATTGTCATCGGCGCACCTGGCACCATGCCCAAGAATTTTACAAGATACATCAACAAATTGAAGCTTCCTGCAATAACACCAGTGGAACTGCAAAAAACTGTGCTACTTGGAACATCATATATTTTAAGAAGATACTTTTTTGATACCTAGGATGCTGACAGCAACCCGTATCAACCATTAGCACCAATCAATGGTATTTGTAATGCATTTTTGAATATTCAGTTGGCTGAGTTTCATGTTTAATGAATAAAGTATATAATAATAATACGGAAAAGAGGTCAGCAATCTTCAGGAGAGCTGAAGAAGTTTCTTGGGTGAGAAGCAAAACCTCTTCAAAGAAAAAACAGAAAGTCCAGTTGTCTCTTGAAAAAGCATCTTTAAGACAACCATGGGCTGGAGCACTGGTAATCTCCATAGACTGTTTTATCAGTAGATAATAATATGTATTACACACACACACACACACACAGACACGGACACGGACAGGGGAAGGGAGAGAGGGAGGGAGAGGGAGGGAGGGAGACCGAAGAAGCTTTTTTGGATAAGAAGCAAAATGTCTTCAAAGAAAAAAAAAACAGAACATCCAGTTGCCTCTTGAAAAAAAGCACATTTGGGGCATCGTAATTTACTTTTTTTTCAGTCCCATTACTAAAAAATTGGTTGTAAGTCTACCCATATGGCATTCTTTTCAAAGCTGTGGACAAGCATAGCGAGCACAATATTTGAGACAAAGATATTTGTCTCACGGAACAAACATTTTTGAAAAACAGACATTGAGACATCCAGAACATTATAAACTTTTCTTCATGGAAGAAGAGAAAAGAATGTAGGACGCACTCAACTGCCCCTTGAGGTTCTTTTGAAGCTGTTCTTGAGCACAATTCTTATCATTGCAATGCGCTCTACATGGGGCAGCCTTTGAAGAGTATTCGGAGACTACAACTCATCCAGAATGCAGCCGCGCAAGCGATTGTGGGTGCACCTCGGTACACCCACGTTACACCTATCCTCCGCGAGCTGCACTGGCTACCGATTGCACAGGGTCGGCCTCCTCTGGGTTCCGTCTACCAGCCAATACCATCTGGCTACCACCCGGGGGAGGGCCTTCTCTGTAGCAGCTCCGGCCCTTTGGAATGAACTCCCCGCGGAGATTCGGACCCTCACCTCTCTCCAGGCCTTCCGGAAAGCCGTCAAAACCTGGCTGTGCCGGCAGGCCTGGGGTTGATGAGTTCCCCTCCCCTCTCGACTGGTATGGCTGTATGACTCTTGTGTATTTTAATTACGTGTATTGTGTTTGTATCCCCTTTTCCCCTTTTGAGTTGTTCGCCGCCCTGAGTCCCTCCCGGAGAAGGGCGGCATACAAATAAACTAAATCTTAATCTTAATCTTAATCTTAATCATCACCTGCCAGCCTATCGGTCATAATGTAACAAGTCCCCCACTTACAACAGTCTGCTTAGTGACCGATCAAAGGTACAACATGGCTGAAGAAAAGTGACTTATGACCATAAGTCATAAAACACACTTAACAAAGGTCTCGCTTAGCATCAGAAATGTTGGGCTCGATTATGGTCATAAGTGGAGAACTACCCACATAGAATTGTTGAACCCAACACATTCAAAAGTCTCTCATTTGGGGGAAATTGATGTATTCGATGTGGAGGGAAAGTTAGGGTTAGGGTTAGGGTTAGGGTTAGGGTTAGGGTTAGGGTTAGGGTTAGGGTTAGGGTTAGGGTTAGGGTTAGGGTTAGGGTTAGGGTTAGGGTTAGGGTTAGGGTTGTCTGTATCCCCCCTTCCCCGGTTCGAGTTGTGAGCCGCCCTGAGTCCCCCTTCGGGGGGAAAGGGCAGCATACAAATACAATAAACTGAACTGAACTGAACTGAAAGTCGATGTTTGTAAAATATTCCATATCTGAAGCAAATCTCACTTCATTTGGTCTTTGAAAATGTTCACCCTCTAGATTTCTGAAGTAGAAAAACATTTCATTGGGTAAGGCTGACTGATGTTCATGAGTCTCCTTGAATAATCAGCAGTATCATACGTTTTATTCATAATACTATAAATTTCTTCGGGATCCTGATTTATGAGCCAAGTAAATATACTATTTGATATAGGATAAAGCAGAGTTGTATTTTTTTTTTAAAAAAATTCCACTGTCTATATTATTGGACTGTGGTGTGTGTGCGTGTGTGTGTGTGTGTGTGTGTGTGTTTTAAAAAAAACGTACCTAAAACTGGCAGCGTAGAAAGACAATTTAATTATACTGTCACCTGCACCACACAGTCTGATTTTATTAAATTGATTTTTGAGAGCTGCTTTACTTTTGTTTCAATAAATTCAGAACAGAACAGAACTACAGAGTTAGGAGGGACCTTGGAGGTCTTCTAGTCCAACCCCACTGCTCAGGCAGGAAACCCTATACCATTTCAGACAAATGGTCGTCCAATCTCTTCTTTAAAATTTCCAGTGTTGGAGCACCTACAATTTCTGAAGGCAAATCCTTCCACTGATTCATTGTTCTGTCAGGAAATTTATCCTTCTCTCCTTGATTAATTTCCATCCTTTGCTTCTTGTCCTGCCTTCAGGTACTTTGGAGAATAGCTTGACCCCCCTCGGTAAGAGCCGAGGTGGCACAGTGGTTAAATGCAGCACTGCAGGCTACTTCAGCTGACTGCAGTTCTGCAGTTCGGCTGTTCAAATCTCACTGGCTCAAGGTTGACTCAGCCTTCCATCCTTCCGAGGTGGGTAAAATGAGGACCCGGATTGTTGGGGGCAATATGCTGGCTCTGTAAACCGCTTAGAGAGGGCTGAAAGCCCTATGAAGCGGTATATAAGTCTAATTGCTATTGCTATTCTTTGTGGCAGCCTGTCAAATATTTCAGACAATTATCCATACTCCTGGTCATGTCTTATCAGTTTCTGCCTTGATTTGTTCCGCCTTCTGGTGCTTTGGAGAATAGCTTGACTCCCTCTTCTTTGGGGCAACCCCTGAGATATTTATTTTTAGTTAGTTAGTTTAGTCAAACATGTACGAGATAACAGGTATAAGTATAAATATGGACATGAGCAAAGGAAATGGGTATGAATAAATGGGGATAGTAAGACAGGGACGGAAGGCACGCTGGTGCCTCTTATGCGCGCCCCCTTTACGGACCTCTTAGGAATGGGGTGAGGCCCACGGTGGACAGTTTGAGGTTGAAGCTGTGGAAGGTTTGAGGAAGTAACAATGGAGTTGGGTAGAGCATTCCAGGTGTTGACCACTCTGTTGCTGAAGTCGTATTTTCTGCAATCGAGTTTGGAGCGGTTAACCTTGAGTTTGTATCCTTAGTTTGCCCGTGTGTTATTGAGGTTGAAGTTGAAATAGTCATTGACAGGTAGGAAGTTGTAGCGGATGATTTTTATTTTTAAAATATACTTTTTTATTTTCCATTTTCATAATATATAATCACATGTATACTATTACATAGCCAATATCCTATTGCAGTGTTTCTCAACCTTGGCTACTTGAAGATGTCTGGACTTCAACTCCCAGAATCCTGGCTGGGGAATTCTGGGAGTTGAAGTCCAGACATCTTCAAGTTGCCAAGGTTGAGAAACACTGTCCTATTGTATTAAGTAGTAATTACATCAGTTCCTCTTGCCATCAACGCCCAGAAAGATAAAAACCCATTATTAGCTCTTCTGCTCTCCATACACCTCTTTCTTCTACCTCTCTCCTACCTCCTTTCTTCCCTCCATCATCCTTTTCTCTACTCCCCCTTCCTTTCTCCTTCTCCTCTCTCTTCATTCCACTCCTCCTTATCCTCCTCATCTTCCCCCCTTACCCTCTCTCCTATCCCTCTCTTCCTATCTTTCTTCTCTCCTTTCCCACTCTTCCTCTCATTCACTTGGTGTATTTCAGCTTCTGAGCAAACTCCATTCTATGTTGATGGTATTGATGCTTCCATATCAATATACTTCACATATCTTAGTTTTAAAGAAAAAAATAAGAGAAGACAGTATACACGTGCAATCATATTACATTAAAATCTAACACCTCTCGTCAAGCCTAATATTCATCCCTCCCTCCCCCCCAACCCCCGCCCCCCCAGCCTTCCCTCCCCCGACTTCCCAGAACCCATCCACGGTATAAATCTTTAACAAAAAAATGTCTAAAATATATTGGATGTAGTGGATGATTTCGTGTACTATGGTTAGGTCAGATCGTAATTCCAGATTGTCCAAGCCCAAAATTTCGAGCCTGGCGGCATCAGGGATTCTATTGTGAGCAGAGGAGTGGAGGACTCTTCTCGTGAAATGCCACTGTGAACACTGCTATCATTTCACCCCCAGTCCTTCTTTTCATTAAACGAGACATACCCAATTCCATTCTCTCTCTCGTTCTCCTGCCCGCCTCAGCAAATCAAAATGCAGCCCTCACTTAAACTAAAATAACTGCCTGTAGAGTGAGAAAGTTGGCAGTGATTTCCCTGACTTTCTCAGACCTATTGTTCCCTTTCTGGAATGTTTATAGCTTCCATCGCCTACAGCTAACATCTGAGCTTTAGTGAGGTGATATAATAATTTCATTAGGTACTTAAAGTTTGTCTCTGACAAGTACCAATTTCCGAACAGTGTTAAGCATTCAGTAACGATACCAACAATAATAACCTTTCCCCACCATCGCTTAGTTTCCACAACAGATTGATTTCACCGCTCAGAAATGTTGTTGTGTTTTCAATTGCCACTCCCCACCTTTTCATCAGACAAAAGCTGGCATAAGTTATGAAGGACAGTCATAGAAAATTTAGTCTGCTACGGCAGAGATCTAGAAGCGGCTCAAATATTCCGAAAGAGGGATTTACAGAAGGCAGGGAAAGCAATATGAAGTCTTTCTATACGATTTCTCCAAGACTTCAAGAGTACCAATGGAACCTACTGCCACATGTGGTGGACATGTACAATGGCAAAAGACTACTGGCAAAGGATTCAAATGTGGTTGGAAGAAACAACCGGATGGAGATTGGGACTTAAGCTGGAATAATTCTTATTAGGAATGATTAAAGAAGGTCAAAGTAAAGGGTTAACATATTTAACATTACATATCATAACAGCGAGAATCGTTTATGCCAGAGGTGGGTTCCTACCAGTTAGCACCTATTCGGTAGAACCGGTTCGTCAAATCTACCGAACCGGTTAGAAGAGGTCCCACCAATGGACCCGGAAAGCAGGCCACACCTACAGAAGAGGTTCCAAAAAATTTTGAAACCCACCACTGGTCCTTGGATATGATTGTTCTACACTATCATGCTCATATTTATAAACCTCAGTGCCTCTGTGAAAGGTAAGGATGACTACTGCGTTTGTGGTGCAATCAGAACATTGCGTGTGTTGAAGTTGGCTTAACACAAACCAAAGATGCCTTTTAAAAAACAAGTTTACATCATATTCTTACGCATGCCAGTGCTGTGTGTGAGGTAATTTAAGGTGGTTCTGACAAGTGTCGTCGGCATCTTCGAATCCGGTCACATGGGCGGCAAGCCACTCCCATCCAGTCACATGGGCAGCAAGCCGCTCCCACAAAGGAGGCCACACCTACAGAGTAGGTTCAAATAATTTTTGAAACCCACCACTGGTTTATGGCCAACAATGGAAAAGTGAGAACCAGTGGTGGGATTCAAATGATTTAACAACCGGTTCTCTGCCCTAATGATTTCTTCCAACAACCAGTTCACCAAATTGCTTAGAAAGTTACCAACCGGTTCTCCCAAAGTGGTGCAAACCAGCTGAATCCCACCACTGGTGAGAACATACCTCTAGAAAGGGAAATAATAAAGAAAATATTAGACAGAATGCAGAATGTGATAGACTGATACTGAAACTAAAGAAACAAAGGAGAGACAGAATACTATGATATTAGGAATAGATTTTACCAATGATTGGATTTGAGGAATGGAAGTCAGAGTGGAAAAAAAACCCAAGGATGTGTAGATCGAAAGACAATGTAATATATGTAATATATTATGTAAATGTAAGTGCTTATAAGGGGTTAAATATGTGTATATAATGAGTAATGTGTTCTGACCCCCTCCTCCGTCCAGTAATGAATGCCGAGACAAGCTTAACTGGAATGTACTTTAATAGCAAGACACCAAAACCTCGGTGGCTGAAAGCCAAGCAGAACAAACAGATAAGGACCTTGGCAGCAACTCAGACAAACTCAGGCAGCAATAAACACAGATAAGGCTTGGCAGCAATCCAGCCTGCCAAGCTCACAGTAATGTCCTCCGACATTCAATCCTACGTTGACTTCTGCAAAGAGGGGCGTGTGCACCAGTAGCTTTTTATAGTCTGGAGAGGAGCCTAATGACCACCAGCTGAGTACAATCACCTCCTGTAATTGCATAATTGTTTCTGACGCCTAGTAGCTCTTCGATGGCGTGCATCCAGGAACAACTCACTACTGGCCTCCGGCTCACTCTCCCTTGTCTCCTCCCACTGGTCCAAGGCTCAGGTGCCTCCTGGTGGCCAACCAGCCTCTCTGTGCCCTGCTCGGAGTCGGAACCCTGTCCAGGGTCCTCCACATCCTCCAGAGCCGACTCAGAGGGCCCCTCGCTGTCGGAGTCTGGTGGCAGCTCCAACGGCACCTGCTGGGCCACAACAGTAATGTATGCTGAATACATAAGATATAAATGTTGCACTTCAGTTTTGTATGGCGGAGATAACACCAGGATGGTTGCACCAGATTCAACTTTTGTTTTTAACAATAAAGATATTTTTTTTAAAAAAAAAAAAGAATAGCAATAGAAGAGAATATTTGAAGCTCAGGCTTGAACTGTAGGATCCTGGTTGATTTCGGAGCTTGGTTGTTTCCTTGAAGGCATCTCATTACCCAACTAGGTAACCTCATCAATGCTAGCTATGCTGATGATGTTATCTAATTGGATAATGAAACATCGCCAAAGAAGCCACCAAGCTCAGAGAGCACCAAGGACCCCACAGTTGAATAGTAATTGGTATAACAAGGTTTGGATCATGTGCAGAGTTGGGAAACCTTCAAACTTCCAGAAGCTGATGAATGAAAACTCTGAGCATCTCACCCACCCCCCACCCACCCATAGTGACAATCAAAAAGGCAGGTGTAATATTATGATGGAATTCACAACTGTCCATATATGTTGATTTCAACTTTGCATTCTTTGATTTCATCCAGTGTTGTGGCAAAAATGTTTTCCTTCCTTCCTTCCTTCCTTCCTTCCTTCCTTCCTTCCTTCCTTCCTTCCTCCCGATTATGATGACGTTGATGATGATGAAGATGGAGAGAAATTAATGTTCATGAAGTAGAAAAACAGAGCCCGCTTTTGCGAAGGGAGAAAATGTCCAGGAAAAAAAAATAGATTATCCCCCCCAAAAATTCTTCCTCTCCGTTCTTCCCCCACCATAAATAATGTATTTCTCAGAATGACATTTCCTTTTGTTTTGAAAAACTTGCAAGAAACCAAAGCCAGATTTTTTTTTCTTTTAAAACTCTTTTCTTTTTCTTTCTTTCTTTTTCTCTTTGTTTTCCTCGGGAACCTGCCTTGTGTTTATTGCCTAACCAAATGCGACACAGGAAAGGGGAGGAGGTGTGTGTGTGTGTGTTTGTGTGTGTGTGAAATGATCAATTGAAAGCCCAATCAAGGTTTAACAGATAGGCCAGCAGTCACCCCCTGTTTGATATCAAAGGTGTTTTATTTCTGGTCCCTTTTTCGTGTCACTGAAAGAATGCTTCCTACGTGTGGATTAATTAAAGTGTAAACATTAAATATTGATTGATGCATTATCAGCCAGCAGCAGTTGCCTCCGCTCGGATTGATTTCCACAGTGATTTATTGTCATATTTGTGAAGTCATTTCACTTGATAACAAAGAGAATTAGGCTCCTACCTTTGCTGTTTCTCTCGTGTTCACAGATTCCTCCCTGAGTCTTTTTTTTCTCACCCTTCCATTACCTGATCTTGTAAAACATCTTTATTGAAACGAAGAAACGCTTCCATAATGCTGTTACGTCTTTTGACTAAGCTCCTCTGAATTCGAAGGGGAAGAAATTCACTTAGAGTCTTACGCAGGAACGAAAACATGGGGAGATGCTCAATTCGTTCAGCAGGTTGTCCAAATAGAACATCCTCCCAAGGAGGTGAGATCCAACAGGACTTAACTTTTGAGAGAATAAATAAGGGATGGAAATGAATAAATCTTGGGTCTAAAATCAGTGAATTTCTCCTTTACCATAGTTACAGTAAAACAGATGCCTAATTTCTTGGTATTCTAATTTCTAATAATTCCAAAGGTTTTCATAGTCCAATGCCAGTGGAAGGTGCCAACACATACAAGTTGAAACATAGGGAAGGGAAGGGGAAGGGGAAGGAAAGGAAAGGAAAAAGGGAAGGGAGGGAAGAAAAAGAGATGAAGGGAAGGGAGGATGGGAGAAGGGAAGAAAGGAAAAAGAAGAAAGGACCACAATCACGTATAAATAGGAATCTGTTCTGACCACCCCCCCTCTTCGCTCGTTCATAAATGACAGTCAGACAGAACTTTAAAGGAAATATCTTTATCAGTCCTGGCTCAAGCTGGCTGCGAGCCCAAAAATAAACGTAGATAAAGTCTCTGGCAAAAAGTTACACAGCAAAAGCAAAAACAAAAAGCTCTTACAGCAAACCAGGTTTACAGAAAGCAAATCACTTATCCAAGTGCCTCTTTGAATCAGGGTTACAGAAAGCAAATCACTTATCCAAGTGCCTCTCACGAACAACAAACCACGACCGATGAATGACGAACCACGAACGTTGACTTCTGCAACTAAGGCGTGGCACCATCCATCTTTTATCTGCAGAAGACGACCCTAACGAGCAACAGCTGCTCATTATTCAACAGCTGCTCATTATTCCTGCATCCCGACTCAACTCACAGCAAACTTCTGCTGAGTCACAACAGGAATCTTGCAATGCATTTGGTCTTGGATTATCCCAAACTGCTTAAACTTTAGAAAAATCAGTGTCTTTTTTTCTTTTGCCCCACTGTCCCAAGGATTCATCATTAGAGATGGATCTCAAACAGCTTGAGGAATAAATTGCCCTTTGGAGCTTGTACATGCAAACTGTGGCCCTTATGGAAGAGATCTTCAGACCTACCTCATCGAGATTCAGAACCTGCCATCTGGTCCTGAGTTTGAGCCCCTGGTGTAGCCCAGTGGATATGGAACTAATCATTGCTAAGCTGTACATGTGCCCAACATTTCAAAAAGCAAGAACAAAGATTATGGATATGGTCTCTGCTCCATAAGTATGAACTCTGAGAGGTCCTTGGTGATCTCTGAGCTTGCTTGTTTTCTTGCAGACATTTCAGTACCACTGCTGATGCTACCTAGTTGGGTCATGAAACATCTGTAAGAAAACAACCAAGTCAGAGAGCACCAAGGACTCCACAATCCTCTTCCTCCTCCTCCTCCTCCTCCTCCTCCTCCTCCTCCTCCTCCTCCTCCTCCTCCTCCTCCTCCTCCTCCTCCTCCTCTTCCTTGCAACCTCCACTCTTTTAGCACTGATGATGTTACCTAGTGGGGTAGTGAAATATCTGCAAGAAAGCAACCAAGCTCAGAGAGACCCAAGGAGCCTTCCTCCTCCTCCCCCTCCTCCTCCTCCTCCTCTTCCTTGCAACCTCCACTCTTTTAGCACTGCTGATGCTACCTAGTTGGGTCATGAAACATCTGTAAGAAAACAACCAAGTCAGAGAGCACAAAGAACTCTACAATCCTCTTCCTCCTCTTCCTCCTCCTCCTCCTCCTCCTCCTCCTCCTCCTCCTCCTCCTCCTCCTCTAAAAACAACCAACAGCCAAGCTCAAGGAGCACCAAGGACCTCACAGTCCATCCCTGAGCTACAAATATTCTCATTTATCAGTAGGAACTCTGCGCCTCACTATCCTTCAGTCCAAGTTAGACTTTGAGATAAAATCCTGAGAGCTGAAATACAAGAGGCTTCCAATCCAGGCCTTTTGAGTTCCCAACTCTATTTCCAAAGAAGCCTCCAGTGCTCATCTTCAACCAGGTGCCCGACATTCTCCTGAACTAGTTTCCCACTGGAATTTATTTCTATTGAGCAGCTACACCGTTTGTTTTTTTTTCAAACAGGACTGTCCCATTGCCTGTTTTCATTCAAAGCTCTCCTGCAGAGAGGGAAGAAGTAGCAGCATTTTTCCCCCCACACCCTGTGCAAGGAGTTTAATTTTGAGGAAACATCACTCAGAAGGCCTAATTCCACAGGTAGAAGTCCTGGAGGATGGAATTGTAGATGTTGTTGTTGAGATCAGACGCTCTGGGGAAAACGTGTAGGAAATTCAGAGCAGATTTATGAGCATTTTTGAACTGCGAACCACTGTAGATGTTGAGCTTATGGTTGAGTTCATTTCAAACGTATTCATGACGTCCCTACTTACAGGTTTTCTGACTCCTCGTTCCTCCACCAACAACCTGGCTTGTAAAATGTGAATCTTTTTATCACCAAAATCTGGGCTTACTCTAAAGATTCTGGACTCCACACATACACACACACCCCCACACCCCCACACTCAAAAAAGTCGAGTAAGATGTGATCCTCAACTCATCCAGTGATGGTTACTTGATCACTTATTGATTTTGGAAAAGACATTGCTGTGCATGTGAGAGGGGGGGAGGGAGGGAGGGAGGGAAGGAAAGAGAGAGAGAGAGAGAGAGAGAGAGAGAGAGAGAGAGAGAGAGAGAGAGAGAGAGTATATATATATATCAAGGTAGTGAGCAGCTGGCCACAATAAAAGCTCTGTGACCTCAGTGGTGAGAAATGAAATGTATTCATGAAATGCCCTTGTTACACATTAATGAAACTCTGTGTGTGTGTGTCTGTGTGTGTGTGTCTGTGTGTGTGTGTGTGTGTGTGTGTGTGTCGCATTTACCAAGATTTTTTGCCATAATTTAACGTTGGAAAAAGGAATGCTAATCAAAAGCCACTGGAATCAATCATAGGCAAAGCGCTCTCTTTCTCTCTTTCCCTCTCCCTCTCTCCCTCCCTCTTTCTCTCTCTCCCTCCCCCTCCCTCTCTCTCCTCCCTCTCTCCCTCTCTCTCTCTCACACACACACAAAGAGAGAGAGAGAGAGAGAAAGAGAGAGAGAGAGAGAGAGAGAAATAGTAAACTGGTGTTCTGACCAAGTAGTAAAACATTAACCTTAAACCAGCACAGCAGTGGCTAAACAACAAACTAAAGGTTTGGGGGGTTGGGAATTGAAAGATTAGTTTTGAGGATCTAATTCCAATTGAAGAGTTTTGGCTAAGATGATGCCTGGGCGGTGCCTTCCTGGAATAAGGAATATAAATCCTTCCCTTCCCCCACTCTCGTGTCAGAGCTAAAGAAGCTTCTTGGATGAGAAGCAAAATGTCTTCAAAAGGGGGGGGGGAACCCCAGAAAGTCCTGTTGCCTCCTGAAAAAGCACCTTTGGACTAACCATGACCTGGATGGATGAGAGAAAACCTCTGCAGACATTCCTGGAATAAGTCATGCAGTTGTTGATGCCTCTTCCAAAATGTTCCCAAATTGTCCCCAGGATTGTTAAAAGGGAAGGATGGAAATGGGTCATTTCCCGTGGAATAGCAGATATGGAACTGTGATTGGTTGCCAAAGAAAACCATGTTGAGACTAGCCTTCAGCTAGGGGTATCTACTTTATTTTAAACTAGCTGTTTAACCCAGCATTGCCCAGGTATTTGCTTGCCCGTATCCTGCATTAGACATTGTCCGGACCAAACATAATTTCTAATGTTGGATTTTCTCCCGTATCAAGAGAAAGCTCATGTGAAGACGTTACCATGGCAACTCCATTGTGCTGTACAGTAGAAGCCATTTTAACAGGCTGTATCTTAACAGAACACACATGCCGAAGTGTGTGTGTGTGTGTGTGTGTGTGCATGTGTGTGTGTGTGTGTGTAAAGGAGGAGAGCCTGATAAAAGAGGAGAGCCTGTGGCTTAGTGGCTAACACATCTGCCTAATATGTAATACAGCCCAGGTTCAAATCCCAGTAAGGGTATGGCTAGCTGATAAGAGCTAAATAGCTTGAAATAGATCTATACTAGTCTCCCTTTATTTATTTATCAGCACAAATGCAAGATAGATAGATAGATAGATAGATAGATAGATAGATAGATAGATAGATAGATAGATAGATAGATAGATAGATAGATAGATAGATCTATAGATAGATAGATAGATAGATAGATAGATAGATAGATAGATAGATAGATATCCAAAACCAGTTTTAAATTAGATACTAGACTGTCATTCAAGGGTAATATGATAGCAACAAATATATAAATGAAGAATATATTTCTATTCTTCTTCTTGTTGTTGTTGTTGTTGTTGTTGTTGTTGTTGTTGTTGTTCTTCTTCTTCTTCTTCTTCTTCTTCTTCTTCTTCTTCTTCTTCTTCTTCTTCTTCTTCTTCTTCTCCACCTCCTCCTCCTCCTCCTCCTCCTCTCAATTACAAGTTGCCTGACTGTCTTTGGTGTGTTATTTCCTGAAATTGTATGTAATTGGTTTTGAAAAAGACTAGAACATAGTTTTGAAGTTGGCTAAAAGCATGCCTTCTTGATCACTGCTTACATCATGTTATTTTGCACTTCCTGAAAATGGATTATCTTTGATAATAAATGCAAATTAGGGGGCAATAAATTACAAGTCAACCCATGTCTGATTATATGGAATATAATTAACTCCAGATTCTTTTACATAGTATTTATCTTAATAATCATCTCCTGTACAGTAAAAGAACCTAAACTTGCTTCTTTTTCATTTTTTTCTTCCAGTTATTATATGCCATTTTTAAAAAAATAAAAATAGAGTACAGAATTTAATTCTTGACTGGAGTGACAATTTTTGAAAGAAAGGTTTGAAATAAATGAAAAGTAATTTTGGGGAATTGAGTGCTTTCTTAAGATTTCTTTCGCTGATCTTTCCCCGAAATTGTTTCTAAAATTGTTTATTTATGTGTGTGTGTGTGTAGATTCTATATTTATCTTCTTATATATTTATCTCATTTATATTTTGGATTTATTTTATTTTGAAAGGGAGCAAGGATTTAGCCAGCGAGAATTGCCAGGAATTTAGATAAATTTAGATAAAGAGATGGCCATGTTCTGCATTTTATGGCAACTATATATTCTTCACCTGTGATAGTCTGCTTCGGTTAACAAATACACTTAATATATTATATGAATATATTCAGTGCCCAGTAAGAGCTTTGTGTGTTTGAAACAAATATTTTATGGGATGACAATCATCAACAAGAGAGGCCTGAGGGGGAAAAATGTCCCTCGGGAGAGATATTCTCAGCAAACAGAGAGCAGTTATGGTTTAACTTCATACATGATAAACAACCATGCATTAATATTTATATTAACTTCTCCTGTGCTGCTATTTCAAGAACCTTCCTGGGAAAGAAGATAGAAGATAGTCATAGATTTTGGATTCAACATGGCAACTTCCAGACTGGAAAAATAATGAAAGCTTTCTTGCCAAACTTGGCTTCGTTTGAATTTGTTGTCAATTTATTTCGTAAGTCCCATTCCTGGCTTGCTTTTCTGATTCGGCTTTAAATTTGGAGCATTTCTGTGGTGTCATGATGAAGATATTAATATAAGAAACTGTAAGAAGTCTGTGAATTCTAATACTAAAATTGGGGCGGAGTAGAATAGAATGGAATGGAATAGAATAGAAAAGATGGAATGGAATGAAAGAATAGAATAGAATAGAATAGAATAGAAGGACTGGAGTGGAATGGAATGGAATAGAATAGAATGGAATGGAATGGAATGGAAAAGATGGAATGGAATGAAATAATAGAATAGAATAGAAAAGAATAGAATGGAACGGAACGGAACAGAACAGAACAGAACAGAACAGAACAGAACAGAACAGAACAGAATAGATGGAGTGGAGTGGAATGGAATGGAATGGAATGGAGTGGAGTGGAGCGGAGTGGAGCGGAGCAGAGCAGAGCAGAGCAGAGCAGAATAGAATAGAATAGAATAGAATAGAATAAAACAGAACAGAGCAGAACAGATGGAGTAGAGTGGAATGGAACAGAGTAGAATAGAATAGAATAGAATAGAATAGAATAGAATAGAATAGAATAGAATAGAATAGAACCCTGGCTGGAACATTTTTCAAAACAGAACATGGGTGGGCATGGCCAGCTCGACATCATTCGTGTCAGGGACACCTGTGGTGGCTATGTGCTAAGATAGGACTTACCTCAGACCCTCCCATTATATTCCTTCCTTCCTTCCTTCCTTCTTTCCCTCCCTCCCTCCCTCCCTCCCTCTTCATTGTCCTTTATTCTTACTTTCCCTCTTGCCTTATTTTTCTTCCTTGCTCTCTTTCCACTCCCCCCTCCCTCGAATTGCCATTTTCACTGGTAGACACACCACAGGCTGGACGTTTGCTGTTCCCAGGGCAGCCGCATGAGCCAGATTTAAGCACCCCATGAGCCTGATCTGGCCCACGGGCCTTGAGTTTGATACTCTGGGTCTATTTCAAAAGGGCAGTTTGTGAAAGCTCAAGCTACTTTTACCACATCTACCATCTTAGAGAAGCTAAGACACTCGGCTTGTTGGCTGGAAAACTGGCAGCCCAGGTTTAAGACCCCAAGCACCATGTGACGGGGTGAGCTCCCATCCTGACCTCAGCTCCTGTCCACCTGGCCCACCTCAATCGGTGGGCTGGGCAGTCTTTTATCTCATTGGTCTCTTACAAGCATTTCTCCACCCATTCCCCCAAGGTCATTCCTTCATATTATTACACCTACAAAGAATATGATGCAGTGGTGGGATTCAATTTTTTTTTACTATTGGTCCTGTGGGCGTGACTTGGTGGGTGTAGCAGGGGAAAGATACTGCAAAATCCCCATTCCTTCCCCATCCCACTAACCTGCTTTCCAGTTCCATTCTCCTGTGCAGGGCAACAAAAGAAGACCCAGCCAATTAGCTGGGACTCAGGAGGCTGAGAATAGATTGGGGGCATGGCCAGCCAGAGGTGGCATTTGCCAGTTCTCCAAACTACTCAAAATTTCCGCTACCAGTTCTCCAGAACCGGTCAGAACCGGCTGAATACCACCTCTGGTCTGATGGCTGAGATAAGCCACCTGAGATGTCAGCTGGAAAGGGTTCAAGACCCGAGCACTGCATGATGGGATGAGCTTCCGTTCCTTGCTCCAGCTCCTGCCCACCTACCAGTACAAAAGCATGCAAAGGTGAGTAGATAAATAGGTACAACTTCCGTGGGAAGGTAATAGCTGTCTGTGATGTCATGCTGGCCACCTGACCGTGGAAATGTCTTCAGACAGTACTGGCTCAATGTCCTTGAAATGGAGATGAGCAGCGCCCCCTATAGTTGGCAACGATTAGCGTAGTAAAATCCCCAGGGATTCCCGCTACCATCCTTCTACACACACACACACCCCAAAATAAAGGAAGTGAATAAGGGAAAGTTTTGATGTACCTTCTTAAGAGAGTTTCTGATTGGAATGAGATACTCCTGTGGGCGACTTTTGATCTTTGCTATTCTTGCTAAGGTTTTGTGGTTTCTCTGCGTTCTTCCAAAGGGACCAAAGAAAGATAAATGGCAGTTGTGTTACTTTTGCTTGAATTGCAGCCTTTTCCATGGCTTGTGCTAAAGAGATCCATTAGTACAACACAATAGAAAACGTTGATAAATGATGGGGGATTAAACTTTGGACAATGCATTACAAGAAAAACCATAAACCGCATTATTACTCAGACATAAACCATTTCCTACTTGGATGACAAGCAGATTTCTTCTCCACGGGGGGCTCCATCTCACCCCGATTTTCATTATTCACCACCAATTATATCTGCAGCAGCCACAAAAGGTTCTCATCTCCTCTTTTTCTTTTTAAGTTTCATAAGAGGTCCCCAGTGTGGTCGGGTTTCTCTGAAATCTATAAAAATTCTAATTCAAGCTGGACTACGTCCATGTATATATAATTCCTTCAGGGGAACTTTGCAGATAAGATGAAAGAAGCTGTCGATCTTCTTCCATGCACTTTCTACAATACCGTATATACTCGAGTATAGGCCGACCCGAATATAAGCCGAGGCACCTAATTTTACCACAAAAAACTGGAAATTGACTCGAGTATAAGCCTAGGGTGGGAAATGCAGCAGCTACCGGTAAATTTCAAAAATAAAAATAGATACCAATAATGTTTTTGAATATTTATTTCAAAGAAAAACAGTAAACTAGCGGTGTATTCAATGAAATACTTCACTCACCTCATGATGCTGATGTCCCGCTGTGATGATGATGTCCCGTGCAGCCGCGGGAGCGATGTCCCGCCTCCTATGACACACGGCACAGTGATTCCTATCATTGGATCACTGTACCAGAGGAGGTGGGACATCGCTATGTGGCTGCTTGCCATAACAAGGAGGAGGTGGGACATCGTTGCAGAGCGGCAGGAGGGGGAGGAAGGGGAATCGTAAGACAGCCCTGCATTACATTAGAACGTGAGGAGGGGGGATGGTGCGGTGCGCGCTGCGCGGCAAACTGACACAGAGGGAGGGGAAACTCACAGGGGCACTGGGCCATTCACGAGTGTCACCCAGCGGCATGGCCCCGCCCCTTTTTCTCCTCCATTTCGGGCAAATTTTTCACTGACTCGAGTATAAGCCGAGGCGGCTTTTTTCAGCCCAAAAAGTGGGCTGAAAAACTAGGCTTATACTCGAGTATATACAGTATTTAGCTTTTGGAGAAGGATAACAGAATTACAGAGTTGGAAAGGATCTTGGAGGTCTTCTAGTCCCACCCCCTGCTCAAGCAGGAGACCCTATACTGTTATGGGCAATTGGTTGTTCAATCTCTTCTTAAAAACCTCCAGTATTGGAACACTCCAGTATGGATGCTCCCACAACTTCTGGAAGCAAGTTGTTCCACTGATTAATTGTTCTAATTAGTTCGGGAAAATTCTTCTTAGTTCTTGCCCTAAAAGAACCTTCTCTTGACCACATTCTTCCCAGATCTCCTGAACTACAAATCCCACCATCCCTTGCCCACACAGGAATTGTAGCTCAGGAATTCGGAAGGCACTGAGTCAGCAAAGGCAACGTTAAGAGTTTTGCAAAAATTCATTGTCACCACCATTCCGGAACAAAACGTGCAGATCGTAAAAAACGACAATATCCCATGATTTCGCTAGATTTAGTCAGCCGTTGCCTAAATTGCAGCTCCGGTTTGCAAGAAGATTCTCTAAATCATAACCATTTGGCAACATTTCCTAAAATATTTACACAAGCCGCCATTCTTCTCCATTTTCAACTTGGAAAAGCTGCACAGATTCCGGGTGAGTCATAGCGATGCTTTTTTTAAAAACAAAACAAAACTTTTCATTCAGAGGCTACTTTTAAGTTTTCATAAAAAGGGAAATGAGCAGTAGAATGGGGCAAGAACAGTTGCGAAATTAGCACAAGGGACATTAAAATCCTTCCTATAATTCAATTTACATGTCTCGTTAGAGGTGGCTGTTATTTCTGGATTTCTTGTATGTGGCTTAACGTAGAAGAAAAAGCAAGCACATTCAAATTTAAGCCAGTAATATTTATTCTGCTCCAAGCAAAATTAGAGCAGGTTCAAACTATGGCCTTTAAAAAAAAATACTTAGAGATACGTTAATAAACTAATGATCAGAGAAAACCCAGATGATCAACTGGGATACCAATCAGCTGGGACTTGGGAGGCAGCAAATAAATGGGGGTGGGGCCAGCTGGAAGTGGTATTTGCCGGTTCTCCGGATTACTCAAAATTTCCTCTACTGCTTTGCCAGAACCGGTCAGAACTGGCTGAATACTATCTCTGCACCACGGGTGAAATTCAGCAGGTTCTGGAGAACCGGTAGTGAAAATTTTGAGTAGTACGAAGAACTGGCAAATATCACCTCTGGCTGGCCCCAGAGTGGGGTGGGAATGGAGATTTTGCAATATCCTTCCCAGAGGTGGGTTCCTACCAGTTCGCACCTATTCGGTAGAACCAGTTCGTCAAATCTACCGAACCGGTTAGAAGAGGTTCCACCAGTGGACCCGGAAAGCAGGACACACCTACAGAAGAGGTTCCAAAAAATTTTGAAACCCACCACTGGTCCTTGGATATGATTCTACACTATCATGCTCCTATTTATAAAACTCAGTGCCTCTGTGAAAGGTAAGGATGACTACTGCGCTTGTGGTGCAATCAGAACATTGCGTGTGTTGAAGTTGTTTTAACGCAAACCAAAGATGCCTTTTAAAAAACAAGTTTACATCCTATTCTTATGCATGCCAGGGCTGTGTGAGAGGTAATTTAAGGTGGTTCTGACAAGTGTCGTCGGCATCTTCATATCCGGTCACATGGGCAGCAAGCCACTCCCATCCGGTCACATGGGCGGCAAGCCACTCCCACAAAGGAGGCCACACCCACAGAGTAGGTTCGAACAATTTTTGAAACCCACCACTGATCCTTCCCCACCAAGCCACGTCCGCAGGACCGGTAGTAAAACGATTTGAATTTCACCACTGCTCTAGACCTACAAGATTACTTGAGTGACTCATGACCATTTTTTGCACTAACAATCGCCATGGCCATGCAATCCAACTGGAACGCCTGCAAGAAAACAGCCAAGCTCAGAGAGCACCAAGGTGGCTCTCAATAGACCTCCGGAATCCATGAAAAACCTTGAAATATCCCTGGACGGAATCAGTTTTCTCCCCAAACTATTGAGATAAAATCTGCTCTTTCAAATGCTTTGAAAGGTCTTCTCCATCAATTGAATCAGAAATAGACTTTCCTCAGTTCCCAGCCACTTCTTATGAATTAGTTACATTTGAACAGTAAGCATTTTCTTTTCTCTTCTCTTTTGGCTTAAAATGGGGGGGGAAGGGACCCTGTAAAAGCCCCACAATAGATGTCCTTACTACATTTCCAAACATCAAATTCTGAATTATACAAGGGTTAGACAGCCTGGTGGGTAACTACACTGGCCTTTCATGTCTCATTATGTTGTTAATTAGCTAATGTTTGTAAAGCACTTTGAAGATGAAAGACATCCATATACATTCCAAGTATTATTATCTCTGGAGAACTGAGTTCAGCTAAGA
Organism: Thamnophis elegans; assembly: GCF_009769535.1. Classification (NCBI taxonomy): domain Eukaryota; kingdom Metazoa; phylum Chordata; class Lepidosauria; order Squamata; family Natricidae; genus Thamnophis; species Thamnophis elegans. The sequence goes on along the minus strand of NC_045554.1, from coordinate 43,344,632 downwards.
GGTGCCTAATTACACATGCAATAAATTAGATTTAATGAATCTCGGAATCCTGGTTTTGTGTGTGTGTGTGTGTGTGAGAGAGAGAGAGAGAGAGAGAGAGGGAGAGAGAGAGAGAGATGTACGAGTTTCGGTCAAGCATTGCGATGCACGGAAAGAGGAGTTTTTTTGCTGAAGATGCAATTGCATATGAAAATCAACAAGGGGAAAATAAATTGCCCAATGATGGGGGGAAAAGTTTTGGAAGTTGGGTCCATGTTTCTTGTAAATTTAAAACCGCTCTGTACCATCTCCAGAAATCAGGTTTTGCATGAATGAATCAGCTGCATGCATACAGCCAGTAGTGGGATTCAAATAATTTAACAACCGGTTCTCTGCCCTAATGACCAGCTGGGTAGGCGTGGCTCAGTGGTCATGTGACTGTGTGGGCGTGGCCAACTCAACATCACTCACGTCGATGGGTGTTTCGCCTTAGCTGTTACGATGTTATAAGGGTTAACCGGAGAGGCAGTTTCTGTAAGCAGGTCAATAAAGATTAGGCTAGAAACAACACCAGAATGTTTCCTTCCTGCCTTCCTTACAGGATTAGCCCTGTAAAGTGGAAAAAAACAAAATGAGATTTCTTCCAACAACCGGTTCTCCGAACTGCTTAGAAAGATAACAACCGGTTCTCCTGAATAGGTGCGAACTGTCTGAATCCCACCAACTGCACACAGTCCTCAACTTACAAACACAAGTTGGACCAGAAATTCTGTTGCTACACAAGATGATTGATAAGTGAGCTGCATCCAATTTTACCGCCTTTTGGCCACTGTGGATAAGCAAATCAAGCAGTTTTTAAATGTATAGGATGTTTACTTGGGTAAAAATCTGGGATCTGGTCAAACAGTTCCATGAGAAATACCCTCAAAAATAAAGGGACCTCCAGTGGGGAGGAAGAGGTGGTTAATTTGAGCACTGATTAACCTCCATGTGGTTTCTTGTCTTTTTCAGATGCTTCTCTTCAGTTAACGGGGTCCAACTGTCAACCCTGAAGTGCATCTGGCTGAGGCCATCTTTGAAGCTTCAGGGTTGCCACAAGGAAGAAGAAGGGACAGGGAGGGGAGAGATAGATATCTGGGGGTTTGTAGTCAAAACAAACTCTTGTGAGAAAGTTCTTGTGGGAACCAAGGACATTCCAACAGGTGGCTAGGGAGAGGAGGAGTGGAGTAACCAAGCAACCAGCCAGCACCTCTATTGGACCATGTAACTGATGTCTTGAGGGAAGGGAGAACATTTACTTTTTAATCTGGTGAAAACCACGGGATGTCAGGCCTGCAGCGGTTCCTTTAAGAATCTTTGGCCTGCCATACTCTCATTAAGGGGGAGGGGGATAGCAAGGGGTAGAATGTGTTGTTTTCAAAATAAAAAAATACTTTCTAGAAATACTTTCTTTTGTCTCCGCACCTCTGCACCTGACTGGAAGCAGCTGGGCGTGGGTGCCAGCATGGAAGAAGAAGATTGGACCATGTGATGGATTATGGATGTGGGGACAAGATCATGAACTTTTAACTGGGTGGGATTCTGATGTAATTTCCAGTATTGGGATTTCATAGCAATATACCAAGATGTCTGATTTATTAAATTGGAACTTTAAGGATCATTTTGCCTTGGACTCTGATTTAATTCTACATTGATACTTGGAACGCTGAGACAGGAACTCTCAGAGTCGATTTTCACCAGTTGTGCCAATATGATTGATCCAATAAATCGTTCCTTGAGGAATCTATCAGCCTCGGAGTTCTATTTTCTATGGGTGTATTACTTGGAACGCTGAAGCATGGTTTTTAAGTGAATCGGGCTTCCCCTTTTGCCTTTACTTCTCAGATGTCAACTGAAAAGTTGCAAATGGCGATCACATGACTCTGGGATATTGCAACCGTCATAAATACATACCGTTTGCAAAGCAACTGGATTTTGATCTTGTGGTTGCTGGGATGCTGCAGGGGCCATAAGTGCTACGTCCACTTGGAAGTCACTTCTTTCAATACCATTGTATCTTCAGACAGTTCCTAAACAAATAATTCGAGGGTGGCCTGTTTAGATGCCGTTTGCTGCTTTGAGAAAGGGAGGGGGGGGAACCTAGCCAATATGATGTGACCAAATTAGATTCTTGCCCATAAGTATGAGCTATTTCGGGAGGTCCTTGGAATGAGCCAATTCCGCTCTTCACCGTCTGGATCAAACGTCTGCAGGAAACCAAATGCAGAAGCACAGATTTCCACATCTGAATCAGAGGCCATGAACTTGTGGCATGAAAGACCCATCCCGTTCTGGTTTCATTTTTGAAGAAGAAAGTTGGCATGGTTTTGTAACTACTCGAAGAGCAGGACGTGGTCAGGATCAACCATCTCCTCAGGGAACACCGCAAGATGGTGGCCACTTGTTAAACCCTGTTGGTTTAGGACAGCAGGTGGATTAAAAGCAAAGGTCACATTTTAAGGTCACACTGTGTTTTCTGATATGTTTCCCTACTACTTATCCACGTTTTGCCAATCTTTAATACTTGCTTGGGACACAGTGGTTCAGTGGCTAAGACATTGACCTGGTCAACCAGAAGGTTAGCCATTCAGTGGTTTGAATCCTTAGCGGCACATAATGGAGTGAATTCCTGTTACTTGTCCCAGCTTCTGCCAACCTAGCAGTTCGATAGCACGTAAAAATGGAAGTGGAAAAATAGGAACCACCTTTGGTGGGAAGGTAAAAGCATTCTGTGCGCCTTCGGCGTTGAGTCATGCCGGCCACATGACCACGGAGATGTCTTCGGATAGCACTGGCTCTTCGGCTTTGAAATGGAGATGAGCCGTTCTCCTCGAGTGGGGAACGACTAGCACATATATGCGAGGAGAACCTTTACCTTAATACTTGTTTTGTGTTAGCTTTTCGGTCTATTTACACTTAGTAGGTTAAACAATGGAAAACTGCTCCACAGAGCAGAAAGGGGAAAAGCGTCCTTAGCTTCGTGGATTTTCCTCCTTCCAAAACAGAAGATGCGTTTTCTCACAGCTTGCCCCAAAAGAGAAAAACACCCCCCCCCCAATGTTGTCCAAATGTTGTCCATCACACATTGTCCAGATTCAGACAACAGCCTTGACTACCCCAATGATTCCATTTTATGGATTTACACAAAACAATGTAAACACGCTTAGAATACAGCATCCGGTTTTAGTCACCCTATTATTAAAAAAAAAAAGATGTAGAGACAGCATGCAGAAAGGAGCAACAAAGATGATGAAAGGAAGGAAGGACAAGATAGCAGTCTTCCCATATTTGAAGGGCTGCCTCAAGAAAGAGGAGATCAAGCTATTTTCCAAAGCATCCGAAGCAAGAAACCTCCTAACAGTGAGAACAATTCATCAATAGCAATAGCAATAGCAGTTAGACTTACATACCGCTTCATAGGGCTTTCAGCCCTCTCTAAGCGGTTTACAAAGTCAGCATATTGCCCCCACAGTCTGGGTCCTCATTTCATCCACCTCGGAAGGATGGAAGGCTGAGTCAACCTTGAGCCGGTGAGATTAGAACTGCTGAGCTGCAGATAACAGTCAGCTGAAGTGGCCTGCAGTACTGCACTCTAACCACTGCGCCACTTCGGCCTCCAGCTGTTGTGGGTGCTACAATACTAGAAGTTTCCAAGAAGATATTAGAAAGCCATTTGCCCTGAGTAGGGTCTCCAAGATCCCTGCCAACTCTTGTCATTCTGTTAAACAAACCAGTTAGGCTAAGTTATGAAATACTAAACGAAGTTAAAATTAACCAAGCTTTGCACTTGATGCGAAATGCAGCTACCAGGGTATTAGCTGACCTGGTTACACCGGAGATCCAATCTCAGCTGCCAGAACCAATTTATTTCTTCCAAGTTCAATGAACATCCTGGAAGTTTCAAGAGGTTACTTTCAGTCAACTCCACCACCACACACACACACACACACACAAACACACACACACACACACACACGTCTACTTCTCCTTCTGGCTATTTATAAACCTATAAACAGGCCTTCCAATTTTTAGACCGTAAGCATGAATGGCTTCAAAAATGAAAGAGGATTTGTATTACTCTCCATTTTTTCATTTAGGGTTTGAAGGAGCTCTAAGCTTATTAGGATCTTAGCTTCAGGTGTTCAGACCAACATGGGAAGTTCAGAGACAGCGTCTCCTCTCTTCTAACCGTCCTATTGAGATGAATAAGGAGATGGTCATCTCACACAGCTTCCAACGGAGGCAAAATTTGCCTTCAGCAACCAAGGGAGACTGTGTGTTCCCATCAACAATTCTTTGGAGAGGTACATGATCAAGCTATCTGATCACAGTTTTCCCAGTGAGATGTGTTCCATTAATAATAAGGGTAGGGTAGGGTGGTTCCATCACAAAACCACGCTTGACTAAACCACGTCCGACTAAACCGCGTCGCTGATGTCATCAACAGGGCAACAACAGCGGGGAGACAGAAGCACGCTGTAAACCCTAAACCTAAACCTAACCCCTAAACCTAAACCTAACCCCCCTAAACCTAATCCTAAACCTAACCCTAAACCTAACCCTTAACCTAACCCTAACCCTAACCCTAACCCTAACCATAACCCTAACCCTAACCCTAACCCTAACCCTAACCCTAACCCTAACCCTAACCCTAACCCTAACCCTAACCCTAACCCTAACCCTAACCCTAACCCTTAACCTAACCCGAAACCTAACCCTAAAGCTAACCCTAAACCTAACCCTTACCTTAAGTTGAATCGGCTTGCTTTCAAAGCACTATTTAAAGCGCCCTTCTTTCTCCGCGCTGGCTGTTGTCGCCCTGTTGATGACGTCGGTTTAATCGGGCGCGGTTTTGACAGGTCACGGGGTAGGGTAGAACAGGGTAGGGTAGGGTAGGGTAGAAGAGAAGAGAAGAGAAGAGAAGAGAAGGGAAGAGAAGAGACCTTGGAGGTCTTCTAGTTCAACCTCTTGCTCAAGAAGGAGATCCTATACCATTTCAGACAAGTAGCTGTCCAGTCTCTTCTTCAAAACCTCCAGTGATGAAGCACCTGCAACTTCTGGTTGCAAGCTGTTCCATTGGATAATTGTTCTCACTGTTAGGAAGTTTCTCCTTAGCTCCATGTTGCTTCTCTCCTTGATTAGTTTCCACCCGTTGCTTCTTGTCCTGCCCTCAGGTGCTTTGGAAAATAGCTTGACTCCCTCTTCTTTGTGGCAGCCCCTGAGATATTGGAACACTGCTATCATGTCTCCCCGTGTCCTTCTTTTTACTAGATTAGCCAAGCCTAAATCCTACAGCCATTCTTCATATGTTTTAGTCTCCAGGCCTTTAATCATCTTAGTTGCTCTTCTCTGCTCTTTTTCTAAACCTCTTTTTTTTTTAATGTGGTGACCAAAACTGGATGCAGTATTCCAAGTGTGGTCTTCTAATTTAGGTATAGCGTAGATCTTCAATTTTGCTACCCAACATAGATATTTATTTCATCGTAAAACTTTGTTTTTCTCTGTGTTCCTATCTTTGGTAACAGCATACCTCTCCCTTTGCTCTGCTTCATTTCTGAAAAATAAACCTTGAACTTGCTATCTCGTCTTCCAAAACGAAACCAAAATCCAAACTAATTACGGTTTGAAAATTTATATATATTTTCTTCTCCAGACAGGCAATCCAATAAAAAGTAACTTTAGATATAACGTCTGCTCTACCCCTCGGGCTACGATTAAACGTTTTTAAAGGGCGGCAAAGTTCTCAACTAATTTTTTATTTCGTTACTTGTTTACCGTGAAGCAAGATTTGATTCCCTAAGGTTTGTGATTTCAGGCTTTTTACAAGAAAACTCGGGGAATTATCAAGCCATCTGAAGGGCCACTCTGCCCATTTCGCTCCGTCGTTAATTATAGCAAAGCTTGTTTTCGAAAGTCATTTCATATCGCGTCTGGACATGAGAGAAATGGAGTCACAGCCTTTTGTCTGCCGATTTGTTTGTGGGTAAGTTCTTCATTTCTGCAATCAAAAGAGATAAGATCAGAAGCAGTCAGGGAAACCATTGCGCTGGCTAGAATTTGCAATTTTGGGACATCTACATGAGCTTTCTACTCATCTGAAAGAGTGATGAGTCTTCATTCACATAACCAGCAGAGCTGGTTGACAACGTGACCCGTCAAAACCGTGTTCCACAAAAGCGCGGTCGATGAAATCGCGTATGTGACGTCATCACAACGTGATGAAAAAGATCGAAAAATTGAAATAAAAATTAAATTACAGCAAGCCGATTCACATAAAGGTAAGGGTTAGGTTAAGGGTTAGGGTTAGGGTTAGGTTAAGGGTTAGGGTTAGGGTTAGAGCGTTAGCGTTACGTTTAGCGTTAGGTTAAGGGTTAGCGTTAGGTTTTTCGTTAGGTTAAGGGTTACGTTTAGGGTTAGGTTTAGGGTTAGGTTTGGGGGGGTTAGGGTAAGGTTTTCGCTTTATTTTTACATTTTTCTATCTTTTTCGTCGTGCTGTGATGACGTCACATACCCGCTTTCATCGACCGCGATTTTGTCGTCCGCGGTTTTGTGGTGGAACCGGTTGACAAAAGCTCTCCTGAACTTCAGTGTTGCTTGTCCCAAAGGTGCTTTTTCAAGAGGAAATTGGACTTTCTGGTTTTTCTTTGAAGAAGTTTCGCTTCTCATCCAAGAAGCTTCTTCAGCTCTGACTGGATGGTGGGGAATGGAAGGATTTATACTCCTTGAAAACAACTGGTCATTTGCAGACAGCTGTTCACATCTAAACCAGTGTGACCCTGAGGAAACAGGTAAACCTCCAAATGGCCTGAAGGACCATCTAAAAGGAAGCAAATGACCAGCTGTCTGCAAGGAATATAAATCTTCCTATTCCCCATCCATCCAGTGAGAGCTGAAGAATCTTCTTGCATGCGAAGCAAAACGTCTTCAAAGAAAAACAAGAAAGTCTATTTGCCTCTTGAAAAAGCCCCTTTAGGACAACCTTGACCTGAATGACTAAGAATCTCCATAGACCTTCAGTTGGGTTGGAACCTCTTTCAGTGAGAGAGTGAAGACAACTCCTCTCTAATACTCCCCAAAGCATATGTTTTACAGGGATGGTAACATGCTTTAGTTTGGCAAGATTCTGTCTATACATGAGGAACAATAAGAAATCTGCTTAGAACAATCACAATGTGTCTTTCCTGGTTTGTTTGGAGCCCGGCATCATGAAAGAAGTTCCTTTTTGAAGAGCCGTGGTGGCACAGTGGTTAGAATCAGTATTGCAGGCTAATTCTGCTGACAGCCAGCAGTTCGATCCTGATCAGCTCAAGGTTGACTCATCCTTCCATGCTTCCAAGGTCGGTAAAATGAGGACCCAGATTGTTATGGACAATATGCTGAAATTTTATGACAGCGAGAACAATTAATCAGTGGAACAACTTGCCTCCGGGAAGTTGTGGTTGTGCTGCAACACTGGAGGTTTTAAAGAAGATGTTAGATAACCATTTGTCTGAAATGGTGTAGGGCTTCCTGCCCGAGCAGTGGGTTGGACTAGAGGTCCTCCGAGGTCTCTTCCAACTCTGTTATTCTGTCAGATCATTACGGGATTTGGTACCACGCCAGCCATCTCGCTTAGTACTGTATGAATATTTACCTCAGGCATTTTCCCACAGTTAATTTGGACATGTCTAGATGCTAAGAATTCCGTGCTTGAAATCATGCACTCAAAAACTTTCCTTTATGGAAAAAACACTACGCTTTGTGTGTGTTTGTGGGTAGGTAGGTAGATGATAGATAGATAGATAGATAGATAGATAGATAGATAGATAGATAGATAGATGATAGATAGATAGATAGATAGATAGATAGATAGATAGATAGATAGATAGATAGATAGATAGATAGATATGGTAGTTAGTTAGTTAGTTAGTTAGTTAGTTAGTTAGTTAGTTAGGTAGGTAGGTAGGTAGGTAGGTAGGTAGATGATAGATAGATAGATAGATAGATAGATAGATAGATAGATAGATAGATAGATAGATAGATAGATAGATAGATAGATATGGTAGGTAGGTAGGTAGGTAGGTAGGTAGGTAGATAGATAGATAGATAGATAGATAGATAGATAGATAGATAGATAGATAGATAGATAGATAGATAGATAGATAGATAGATAGATAGATAGATAGATAGATAGATAGATAGATAGATATGGTAGTTAGTTAGTTAGTTAGTTAGTTAGTTAGTTAGTTAGTTAGTTAGTTAGGTAGGTAGGTAGATGATAGATAGATAGATAGATAGATAGATAGATAGATAGATAGATAGATAGATAGATAGATAGATAGATAGATATGGTAGGTAGGTAGGTAGGTAGGTAGGTAGGTAGGTAGGTAGGTAGGTAGATAGATAGATAGATAGATAGATAGATAGATAGATAGATAGATAGATAGATAGATAGATAGATAGATAGATAGATAGATAGATATGGTAGTTAGTTGGTTAGTTAGTTGGTTAGTTAGTTAATTATTAGTTAGACAGACAGACAGACAGACAGACAGACAGACAGACAGACAGATAGACAGATATACTATCCAACCTGCCCAAATACTCCTGATCACAGAATATGTTTTAAAGATGCCTATTTAGGAGCCGACAAATGTAACAGTAAACACACTTAAAAGGTGAGGCAGAGTTTTGACAAGAGACCGATCCCGTACGGATACGGTAGGTTTTTAAGGAGGGGAGAGGAGGAGCAGCCCGGCTTCAATTTGGCAAATGAAACCTTTGCTTTCTCTCGCAAGTCATCTAGGCCCACCGGGATTTGCATAGAGATATGATATCTGTTATACTAATTATATCTATTTGCGCAGGTAAAAGTGGGCGTACCCCTGAGCCGTGGCACCTATTAACCGATCAGGCTGTGTGCAGCTGTGTTTTGATCGCTGGGAAAGGTTTCCTGGCATCCGAGCCCTGAAATCACCTCCCTCAAGTTGACAAATGCATCCCAGCTCCTCGCAAGCAAAAATCAAGGGTTTGGGCGGTGGAGGAGAAAGAGGCAGAGCACAACGACAAAGGATGAAAGAGGGAAATAAGCTTCCGTCATCATGGCCCTGCGTGGGTACGCCCAACTTTTCTCTCCTCCCCGATTCTGTGCATTCCTGGCTTGTAAACTCAAAGGTCTCGATTTTTGGGGGGCGAGGGGGGGACTTGACACATCTCTCTCCCATTGTTGTTGTTGTTGTTAGTTGCGAAGTTGTGTCCAGTGGTGGGTTCCTAACCGGTTTACTACTGGTTCGCTGAAAGAGGGCATTTTGCACGCGCGCAAAAGTGTTTTTCCCTGGTGGCATAAGGGATTCTATTGTGAGCAGAGGAGTGGAGGACTCTTCTTGTGAAATACCTCTGGACTCGTTCAATTGTATTAATGCCCGAAATACAGTGTGGATTCCAGGCAGATGAACTGTATTCGAGAATTGGTCTAGCAAAGGTTTTGTGTGCCCTAGTTTGCAATACAATATTACCGGAGAACTTTTGTTGTGTTCTACTTCAGTGGCTGGAACCCGTAAAGAAAATAGGTTATCTGCCCTTGTTATGCCATCATAATCATTGTGGTTGACTCCATAAGGCTGACTGCAGGACCCCTCTGGACTCGTTCAATTGTATTAATGCTCGAAATACAGTGTGGATTCCAGGCAGACGAGCTGTATTCGAGAATTGGTCTGGCAAAGGTTTTGTATGCTTTAGTTTGCAGTACAATGTTGCTGGAGATGAAGTTTCGCAAAATCAGGTTAACAACTCTTAATGCCATTTTGGCAATGCTGTTATAGTGAGCTTTGAATGTTGAATGTTTATGTTTGAATGTTTATTTCATTTATATGCCGCCCTTTTCCCCCAAGGGGGACTCAGGGCGGCTCACAACTCAAACCAGGGAAGGGGAGATACAGACAAATTAAGAACAACACAAAAACAATACATGATTTAAAAACACGCAACAATCATACCATTCGAAACTGGGGCAACGGTTCTTTAGCCCCAGGCCTGTCGGAACAGCCAGGTTTTAAGGGCTTTGCAGAAGGCCTGGAGGGTGGTGAGGGTTCGAATCTCCACGGGGAGCTCGTTCCAGAGGGTCGGAGCACCCACAGAGAAGGCTCTCCTCCGGGTAGTCGCCAGTCGACACTGGCCAGCGGATGGAATTCGGAGGAGGCCTAGTCTGTGGGATCTAATCGGTCTGGTGGAGGTAATTGGCAGCAGGCGGTCTCTCAAGTACCCATTGGGACTTGGATCATTTGAGATGAGTTCTCTTAGGTCCTCGACCGAGTGAGGGTTGTCTACGAGGTCGTATCCACCCTGCCTGTATTTGGTGTTCTGATTTTTGTTGCCAATGTGTCAAATTGCGTGACCGTTCTGACACATAGTCAGATTTTCACGTAGCCTTTTATCCTTAGCCTGGCTAAGCATCCTATCACAATTCCCTCCCTCCCCCCATGGATTTTCCCTTCTTCCCACACCCCTCAACCCCTTCTCCCTTCCTTTCACCAGGCGATTCCAACCGGCTATCAGTAATCTTTTCGATTCCGGGAAAAGTCGTTGTTGAAGTTATCCTCCTTCTGAACTTGGTTTCCTGAGTTCATGGCTAGCATTAGATCATCGCACTTGGCTGTTGAGTTTCTTTGTAAAGATGAGCAATTCCAGGCCTTTCCTTCCATTTTATGTTTTTCCAGCCTCTCTACCAGTTGTTGCCAGAATAAATTTCCAAAACACCGGGCCGTTCTGAAAAAGGAATTTAAAGAGGATGGTTTGTGGCCTGTTGGTTTGAGCTCCAAGCTCAGCAATTTGAGAGCGAACATGTCGTCACCTTTTGAGGAGATGCCGTCAGTGCATTTCAGAATGCACTGACGACAATATCTAAACCGTAAATCATGGTTTTGCATCCTGTGTAGGCCAGGCCATTGTGGCTTGCTCAGTAAACCATAGTTGAACAAACTCTCATTGGTTTTAACTTAACCATGGTTAATTAGACCAGCATTAATTAAACAATTAACCAGGAGGAATGGCTTGCCTCCAGAAGTCGAGGGTGCTCCAACACTGGAGGTTGTTAAGAAAAGACTGGATAATCGTTTGCCTGGAATGGGACAGGCTCTCCTGTTTGAGCTTGGGGTTGGACTAGAAGGCCTCCAAGGTCCCTTGGAACCCGGTTATTTTCTTCTTTTCAGTTTGGTATATTTTATTGCATCTGTCAACCATCAGGCCATCCCCAAGCTCTTCCATCTCGCAAGCTCCTTCAATCTCCACCTGCTTTTTGGAAAAAAAGTTTCATTTGATAACTTTAGCAAATTCAAGGAAATACCTGGCATATGGGGAGGTGTCAAAGGATTCGCTCTCCACAATGAAGTGGCAGGCCCTCTAAAACTTTTCCATTTGCTCTTTGTCTTCTTGACATGCAAGCGTTTATGGATCCCCTCAAGCTCTCTCCACACAGCTGAGAATATTTGTTTCCCTGAATATGATTGATTAGTTGGGTTGTTTCTTTGAGGTAGTGTCAGCCTCTCTCCAGGTGAATTTCTTCAGCATTCAAACTGCTCTCCTCGATGTCAGAATTATTTCTTTCCCTCCTTCCCTCCCTCCCTCCCTTCCTTTCTCTTTCTCCTTCCCACTCCCTCTCTCTTATTTTCTTTCTGCTTTCTTTCTCTTCTTCCTCCCTTCCTTTCCTCCTCCCTCCTTCCCCCTCTCTTTCTTTCTTTTCTTCCTTTTTCTTTCTTTGTTTTCTTTCTTCCTTTTTCCCTCTTTGCCTTCTTTCCTTCTCCTTCCTTCTTCCCTTCCTTCCTCTTTCTCCTTCCCACTCCCTCTCTTTTATTTTCTTTCTGCTTTCTGTCTCTTCTTCCTTCCTTTCCTCCTCCCCCTCTCTCTTTCTTTCTCTTTCTTTCTTTCTTTTCTTTCTTCTTTTTTCTTTTCCTCTTTTCCTCCTTTCTTTCTCCTCCCTCCTTCCCCCTCTCTTTCTTTCTTTTCTTCCTTTTTCTTTCTTTGTTTTCTTTTCCTCTTTTCCTCCTTTCTTTCTCCTCCCTCCCTCCCTCCTTCCCTTCCTCATGTATAGTTTATGGCTAAACTATATCTACATATGTATATAGCTATGTACAGTATATAGCTATATACAGTATACCTATATGTATATATATACATATATACATACATACATACATACATACATATACTGTATATATATAAAATGTATGTATGTATATATGTATGTATGTATGTGTGTGTGTGTGTGTAGATGTAGTTTATAATCATCTATATTTATCTTTGCTTACATACATACATATATACAAGACATACTGCTATTTTAAAATTTATATATTGTTATTTTAATACATATTTTGAAACACGTATCTTCTATTTTTATACACAAGTCCAAGAGAAGAACACAGGCAGAAAACAGTCTCATTTTAATCTCTCTTCTTACGTGTTATTTTACATGTTGCTTCGCCCAGCCTGGCTGTTCTTTCTCCGATAATATTTCAAGATGCCTTCACTGATATCCAGCGTAATGTGTAATCTTTTGAACCTCTAATTAAACTAAAGAGAGAAACTGGGGGGGGGGGGGTTAAAAACATAGGAAAGTATTCTAGAAATAGCAAATCTGACGACACTCAACGTGGTTATTATCGTCCATTTCTTGTTTTACATAAAGGGCAGCCCTTTCGCTTTGCAAAACAAGAAATAAGCGGATTTGACTTTTATAAATGACATGTTGTTGTTGTTGTTGTTTTGCAATTTCATATTTACCAAAAGCCAAGGGTAATTTTGGAACCATAACCATTTTTAAAAGGAATATGGGCATGGTATACCCGCTATTCTCTACCTGATCTTATTCATTCTTTTTTCTAGTGGACAATATTTTATAATGAACTTATACTGAGGTTCCACCCATATCCTTCCCTTAGGGGTTGAAAGATAACTTTGTTGAACTCCCATTGATATGAAATCCACCAATGACCATTGATTACAGCAGGAACAAAGACTTAATTGAGATCCAAACCCAAAGTCTGGTTCACACAGATGAAAGAAATGTCCTTCTGGGTTCAGCTCCAAGTGGGGAAAAAGACACTGGAGACATGGAGGCTGCTTGGAAAGATGGTTTATTGGTGGACAGGACCACATGGCTTGAGCCCTGAACAGAAAAGGTGACCACATGCTTCAATGTTGGTGGAGAAGAAGAGAAGGGCTGAGGGAGGGGCTTGCTAGGCTTTTTATAACCTGTTCAGTCCCACCTCTCTGTTTCCTGTTCCTGTGTAAGAAAGGTATTCTGATTGGTTGTCAGACTCCCATGGGCCCATGCAAGGGCAACTGTCTAGGCTGCGTTTTGAATCCAGGTTCGGTTGAGTTCTCAGATGCCATGTGGTTAGTTGGGGCCAATATTATCATGCTTTCCTATAGCTGAAGTGGAGAAGTCTTTATTATGTAAAGTGAACTAGCTTGGCCTTCTTAATGGCCCATTAACAAAGTGGGGATGGGCAGGAAGCTAAAGGCAGCTATTCTGTCTTTTAAAACATGTTTCTTTCTTTTCACATCCAGAGAAATATTCTGCCTTTTCAATATTTCCTAGGATATTTCCTTTTTACTGGGAGAGGGCTGAGTGATAACTTCCTACAACACCTTTTTCTAAACCTGAATATATTTGGTTTTGGCTTAGAAAGTTGTGTGAACCCAATCATCTTAGTTTATAAATTGTGCTTTGTGGCATAAATCAGAGGTGTGTTGCTCCTGGTTCGGGTTAAACGGTTATGGCAGTAGCGGGAGGTTCGCCCGCCCACCCGGACACACGTGCGCGCACGAGCAAACTGGTAGTAAAAAAAAATGGAAACCCACCACTGGCATAAATGTAATATGGGAGACCAACCAGTTTTGACTTATTGAAACAATGGTTTAGGAACCTGGCTTAATGTATGAATCAAATCAGGATCAGCTGTAACAAGTGAGGTTAAGCTAGCTTGAAGGCTAATACATGGCTAAGACGCTGAGCTTGTTGATCAGAAAGGTCGGCAGTTTAGAGGTTCAAATCCCTAGCGCCGCATAATGGAGTGAGCTCCCGTGACTTGTCCCAGCTTCTACCAACCTAGAAGTTTGAAAGCTCGTAAAAATGCAAGTAGAAAAATAGGAACCACCTTTGGTGGGAAGGTAACAGTGTTCCGTGCGCCTTCGGTGTTTAGTCATACCGGCCACATGACCACAGAGACGTCTTCGGACAGTGCTGGCTCTTCGGCTTTGAAATGGAGATGAGCACCGCCCCCTAGAGTCGGGAACGACTAGCATAACAATATTTTTATACTAATGCTAGGTCCCATTTATTTTTTAGGCTTTTTTAACCTACCAGGGTGTTTTTAGATAATGGCAAGAACAATTTTTCATGCATGTCCAATTTTTGAAAAAGAAAAAGGAAAGATTTTTTTTTAAAAAAATCATTTCTGAAAAGGAAAATTGGAGCACAAAGGAACTGAAATGACCGCCAATGTGGTTAATGAGTCCCTTCAGAATGCTTTCCAGATACAAATTTTGCAATTATTTAGCAGGTTTAAATCAGTTGCCCCCTTTATAAATGATACACTGTTTTAGCGTCAAGAGAAAACAATTTATATGTTGCCAGGAAGGGTTGCAACTGCCAAGACCCTTGTTGGTTTATGCAGGCAAAGGATTCTTTGCAAACCAGCTTATTAAAGGGGAAAAAAATACCTGTTTCCTAATTCAACTTTTCAAAATGACCCATTAGCTGATTAACAGCCCCGTCTCCATTAAATATCATTTGGGGTGATTGACCTTTGATAGCAACAAGGTTCGCCTTTTAAAAAAATACTTCTTAGGGTCGCCCGAAGATCAAAAGAACAAAACGTGGAAACCACTTCTGAACTTTGTGCTTGAGGTGGGGAAAAAAATTGAAACTTTGATTTTGGGTTTTACTAATTCGATTGATGGATCCTTATAGAAATGGCTAGTAGTTTGTATTACTATAATAACACAAAAAGTTGTAGTTTGATGTTAAACAACAGAAGGAATTGGAAGTCAACACTTTTTTCTTTCTTTTTTCCCCATCCCTTCCTCACTTCCCTTCCCCCCCCCCACTGCTACTCTATTTACCATATTTGGTATCTTATCTTATAACTTAATAAAATGTTAAAACACGAAAAGAACAAAACGGACATCCCCTAAGAAAGAACTACATTTTTTTCCAATGTTCTTCTATTTCTTTCTTTTGGGCTACTTATTTTGTTTTGGTTTTGCTGGGCATTTATTTTTGTTTCATTTTCATTTTAGTTGAAAGGGACCTTGGAGGTCTTCTAGTCCAACCCCCTGCTCAGGCAGGAAACCCTACATCACTTCAGACAAATGGTTCTCCAACAACCTCTTAAAAACTTCCAGTGTTGAAGCATTTACAACTTTTGGAGGCAAGTTGTTCCACTGTGTGGCATGACATAACCGTGAACGTCAAAAGCGCGCCGACAACACCGCGGCGCTAAAACCGCGATGTCAAAAGCACGCCGACAACAGCGTGCTGACAACAGCGCGCCGACAGAAGCGCGATTTAACTTAAGGTAAGGTTTAGGGTTAGGTTTAGGGTTAGGTTTAGGGTTAGGTTTAGGGTTAGGTTTAGGGTTAGGGTTAGGGTTAGGTTTAGGGTTAGGGTTAGGTTTAGGGTTAGGTTTAGGGTTAGGGTTAGGGTTAGGTTTAGGGTTAGGTTTAGGGTTATGTTACAGCGCGCTTCTGTCGGTGCGCTGTTGTCAGCGCGCTGTTGTCGCGCGGTTTTGACGGTGCGGTTTTGTCACCGCGCTTTAGTCACACGCGCTTTAGTCTACCACGGTTTTGTGGTGGAACAGTTCCACTGATTGATTGTTCTCACTGTCAGGAAATTTCTCCTTAGTTCTAGGTTGCTTCTCTCCTTGGTTAGTTTCCATCCATTGCTTCTCATCCTGGCCTCAAGTGCTTTGGAGACTAGCTTGACTCCCTCTTCTTCCTTTGTTCTTTATATGTTTTAGCCTCCAGTCCCCTAATCATCTTTGTTGCTCTTCTCTGCACTCTTTCGATCGTATTAACTCATCTTATGCAATCTGTCTCTAAACCTGATCTGCTTGGCTACCTGTTAACTATTTTCCCCGTGGCAATTTTTTTCTTTCTTTCTATTTCTGAAACAAACCCGCTGTGCCAAATACATCTCCGACATGCAATGGGCAGGGATTATTTCATTTTCATTCCTATCTGCCATGGGAAACCTCCAGTTGGAGTTCTTCTGAATTTTTCCTAAGAGCAGAAGAGCCATTGTCCCTCTGTGGGATATGAGAAAAATGCAGATTTATAGTTATGGTAGGGTCAGTGCTACCACTAGTAAAAGGAGATGATAATGAGTGACGTTGACAGGGAAGGGCACCTTCGTTTCTCTCTGCGTGAAGGTTTATGTGCCTCCCATTTGATTCTCATCCGTTATTACTCTAGGTAATGAAATCCCCAAAATCGCCTTTCTGCCTAATAATGAGTTGTAGCTTCGGGGTCTTGAACTGTAAGCTATCTCAAATTCCCATTCATCATTCAATGGCTGGTTCTAGTCTAGGGCAGAAGCTTCGCAGCCTGGAGAACACATGGTTCTTCTACCACCCCCACAATGAAGACATGGAGACATCCAGAGTGGTTGGGGGTTTTGTTTAAATCAGAGACGTCTAACCATTGGCACATTTAAGACATCTGGAGTTCATTTCATTTCATTTATTAAATTTATAGGCCGCCCAATCCCGGAGGACTCCGGGCGGCTTACAATGAAAGAAGAAGAAAAAAGAAAACAAAATAAGTAGATTTAGATTTAGATTTAGATTTGTTTTATTTATATGCCGCCCTTTTCCGGGAGGGACTCAGGGCAGCGAACAACTCAAAGCGGGAAAGGGGAACATAGAACACAATACAAGTAGTTAAAATAGCCAAGAATCACACAACCACACAGGTCGGGAGGGGAGGGGAACTCATCAACCCCAGGCCTGCCGGCAAAGCCAGGTTTTGACGGCTTTTCGGAAGGTCTGGAGAGAGGTGAGGGTCCGAATCTCTGCGGGGAGTTCGTTCCAGAGGGCCGGAGCTGCCACAGAGAAGGCCCTCCCCCGGGTGGTAGCCAGATGGCATTGGCTGGTAGACGGAACCCGGAGGAGGCCGACCCTGTGCGATCTAATGGGTCTTTGGGAGGTAATTGGCAGCAGGCGGTCTCTCAAGTACCCAGGTCCAATACCATGAAGGGCTTTATAAGTTACGACTAGCACTTTGAAGCGTATCCGGAGACTAATCGGTAGCCAGTGCAGCTCGCGGAGGATAGGTGTAACGTGGGTGTACCGAGGTGCACCCACAATCGCTCGCGCGGCTGCGTTCTGTAATAAATAGTTTAAAATACACAGCACACATACATTCTAATCCGGGCTGGACCTTAACACTAAGGTCAACAGCCCCAGGCCTGCCGGAACAGCCAGGTTTTCACGGCTTTCCTGAAGGCCATGAGAGTGGGTAAGGTCCGGACCTCTGGGGGTAGCTGATTCCACAGGGTCAGAACAGCCACAGAGAAGGCTCTCCTCCGGGGGGGCCACCAGCCGACACTGACCGGCTGACGGTATCCGAAGGAGGCCCACCTTGTGGGATCTTATCGGCCATTGGGAGGTGTATGGCAGTAGGCGATCTCGCAGACTTCAACTCCCAGAATTCCCCAGCCCAGCACAGTTGAGGAATTCTGGGAATTGAAGTCCAAAAGTCTTAAATGTGCCATGGTTGGATGCCACTGCTTTAAAGCAAGCCCTTCCATCAGCTCAGCTTTCTATTACTCTCTTCCATTGTTTTGACCAGAAGGACTAGGGCAGCTAAGAAAAGGGTCAGCTTTCCTCTTCTGCATTTTCCTCCTCCCAGTTTGGAATCCGATCTGTTATCCAATCCTCCATAAGGAGAAGATGTAGCGGGAGATATCACCGTATCACTGGTGGGGCTGCCATATTAGATATCTTCACCCCCTCCCCAACAAAGCATAGAGGTGGGGGGGGGAGATTGTGAACAAAACCCTCGAGGAATTAAACAGGCACCAATTACATTGGGAAGAACACCCTGGAACAGAATGCAGATGATGTCTTTTCAGCTATGGCCTTACCAGTTCCAAGATTGGGGGGGTGGTGGATTTTAGACCTTTGCTCACTCCTTCTTACATATTCTACTCAATCCTATTCTGGATCTGTTTTGGCATGAGAGAGGGAGAGATGGGGGGAGAGGGAGTGGGAAAGGGAGAGTGAGTTTGAGACTGAAGTAGAAGGAGATGAGGGACAGAGAGAGGGAGATGAGGGAGAAGGAGAGGGAAGGAGAGGGAAGGAAAGGGAGATGAGGAAGAGGGAGAAGCAAAGAGAGGGAGAGGAAGGAGAGGGAGATTGAAGAGGGAAGGAGAGGGAGGTGAGGGAGAGAGAGGGAGAGGGAGAGGAAAAGAGAGGGAGATGAGGAAGAGGGAGAGGCGGAGAAGGAGAAAGAAAGCAAACTCTCCCAGTTGCTTGCTGGATTCTTCGAAAGAAAGAAAGAAAGAAAGAAAGAAAGAAAGAAAGAAAGAAAGAAAGAAAGAAAGAAAGAAAGAAAGAAAGAAAGATGATAGATAGAAGATAGATAGATAGATAGATAGATAGATAGATAGATAGATAGATAGATAGATAGATAGATAGATAGATGATACATACTTTGGAAGCAAAGGGGGCAGGAAACTGGGACCTGTGACATTTAACTTCGGAGGAAAGATGCAGAGGCAGACTTGGTGATACATCTCATTAGCGGAAATCAATACATCTCATTTGGATGAATTTCCAGCAGATTTCCCCTCCCCAGCCCGAAGGACTACTCCTGAGTAAAAGAAAAGGCCCTATCACCTTGCACTCCTCCTGCTTCACTTGGGACCTCACATTGCAATTCGGGGCCCTGATCTGCTGCTAATTACAGATATGGGCAGGAATGACCACAGGGGTTTTCCTTTCATGTGGTCAGCTCAGCTCAGAGGAAAGTCATCAACCTCCGGAACAATGTCATAAATTGCTCTGAAGGCTTGTTCTCAAAGCTGTCTCTTGGCTGTTCACGAGAGTTGTGTTAAACTTTTTATGTTGTTGTTCCCACCTAATTTCGTTTTTGGGTGAAAGATACAGTCCAGGAAAGCCAAGATCTTGAGACACTTTGGTCCAGTGGTCAAGGTACCAAGTGGAAACCAACAATACTGCCCCACCTTAGCTGTGAAAGCTGGCTGGGTGACTTTGGCCAATCACCAGGAGAGTGAGAATTCTACTCCCGCCTTAACCGAGAAAGGTGGCTGGGTGACTTTGGGCCAATCACCAGGAGAGTGAGAATTCTACTCCCGCCTTAACCATGAAAGGTGGCTGGGTGACTTTGGGCCAATCACCAGGAGAGTGAGAATTCTACTCCCGCCTCAACCATGAAAGGTGGCTGGGTGACTTTGGGCCAATCACCAGGAGAGTGAGAATTCTACGCCCGCCTTAACCATGAAAGGTGGCTGGGCGACTTTGGGCCAATCACCAGGAGAGTGAGAATTCTACTCCCGCTTCAACCACGAAAGGTGGCTGGGTGACTTTGGGCCAATCACCAGGAGAGTGAGAATTCTACTCCCGCCTTAACCATGAAAGGTGGCTGGGCGACTTTGGGCCAATCACCAGGAGAGTGAGAATTCTACTCCCGCTTCAACCACGAAAGGTGGCTGGGTGACTTTGGGCCAATCACCAGGAGAGTGAGAATTCTACTCCCGCCTTAACCATGAAAGGTGGCTGGGTGACTTTGGGCCAATCACCAGGAGAGTGAGAATTCTACTCCCGCCTCAACCATGAAAGGTGGCTGGGTGACTTTGGGCCAATCACCAGGAGAGTGAGAATTCTACGCCCGCCTTAACCATGAAAGGTGGCTGGGCGACTTTGGGCCAATCACCAGGAGAGTGAGAATTCTACTCCCGCCTCAACCATGAAAGGTGGCTGGGTGACTTTGGGCCAATCACCAGGAGAGTGAGAATTCTACTCCCGCCTTAACCATGAAAGGTGGCTGGGTGACTTTGGGCCAATCACCAGGAGAGTGAGAATTCTACTCCCGCCTTAACCATGAAAGGTGGCTGGGTGACTTTGGGCCAATCACCAAGAGAGTGAGAATTCTAGTCCTGATTTATGCATGAAAGCCAACTGCTTCTGTTATCTTTTCCTAAAATCTATTTTTTTATCTCAAATACTTGAGCACGAGTGAGCAAATAGATAAATTAAGGGCAAACTTTTAATCCTACTTGCCGAGGGATTAAAAGACACAACCCTGAAAGTATGAATTCCTTAAAAGTAACTGTGTGTTATCCTTTTGTAAAATTACAGTTGAACAGATAAAAGCTAGTGCACTATGTATGTATGCATGGAAATACATATGTGCTAGTCGTTCCTGACTCTAGGGGGTGGTCTAAGAGCCGAGGTGGCGCAGTGGTTAAATGCAGCACTGCAGGCTACTTCAGCTGACTGCAGTACTGCAGTTCTGCAGTTCGACTGTTCAAATCTCACCGGCTCAGGGTTGACTCAGCCTTCCATCCTTCCGAGGTGGGTAAAATGAGGACCCGGATTGTTGTTGGGGGCAATATGCTGACTCTGTAAACTGCTTAGAGAGGGCTGAAAGGCCTATGAAGCGGTATATAAGTCTAACTGCTATTGCTATTGCTATTGGTGCTCATCTCCATTTCAAAGCCAAAGACCCCGAAGGGGGAGACTGTCTGCAGCAACACAAACATCCATTGCACGTATCCAGCCCAGGGGCCATAGTTTGAGGACCCCTGATTTAGTATAAAAAATGTAAATAATTTTTTCTGCAGACCACCAAAATCTACTCACAAACTACCAGTGGTCCACGGACCACCAGCTGGTGACCGCTGTTCTGGATACTTCCCAGAATTATTATTTTTTTTGCATTTATTTATTTACTGAATTGAATTTATCTGCCTGCCCCCCAACCTCACAATGAACAGATTCTGGAGCAAAACTGGAAAAACCAGGCAAAGAATAAAAACTGCAATGGAGCTACTGTTGTAGAACAGATTGGAAAGGGCAAACAGTCAGGAAATGTTAAATGCATTGATTTTATTCCTTTACAAGGTTTGTTTTTATAAAGTTTCAATATTACATGTTCTTAATTCCAAGGAGGGTTTCTTCTTATTGAATCGTGGCCTTTGATTAAAGGCACGGATTTCAATTCATGTACTTACAACTTCAGTCTGAAATGGAAGGCCTCGTGACTTTTACGATGCTAAAGATGTTTTCTTGTCCAGATTATTCAACACACAGTCAATATGTTCTGCTTCTGTTATCTTTCCCTAAAATCTATTTTTTATCTCAAATACTTGAGCACGAGTGAGCAAATAGATAAATTAAGGGCAAACTTTTAATCCTACTTGCTGAGGGATTAAAAAAACACAACCCTGAAATTATGATTTCCTTCGAAGTAACTGTGCGTTATCCTTTTGTAAAATTACAGTTGTACAGATAAAAGCTAATGCACTATGTATGTATGTATGTATGTATGTATGTATGTATGTATGTAAATACATATGTGCTAGTTGTTCCTGACTCTAGGGGGTGGTGCTCATCTCTGTTTCAAAGCCGAAGAGCCATTGCTGTCCGAAAACATCTCTGTGGTCATGTGGCCAGCATGACTAAATGCCGAAGGCATATAGAACGCTGCTACCTTCCCACCGAAGGTGGTTCCTATTTTTTCTACTTGCATTTTTTACATGCTTTAGAACTGCTAGGTTGGCAGAAGCTGGGACAAGTAACGGTAGCCCCCTCTGTTATGCAGTGCTAGGGATTCGAACCGCTGAACTGCCGACCTTTCTGATCGACAAGCAAATAGATAGATAGATGATAGATAGATAGATAGATAGATAGATAGATAGATAGATAGATAGATAGATAGATATTATAAATTATAATAAAAGAATTCATGTATGTATGTATGTATGTATGTATGTATGTATGTATGTATGTATGTATGTATGAATGAATGAATGAATGAATGAATGAATGAATGAATGAATGAATGAATGAATAGGAAACAAGCAAAAATTGCAGAAAAGAAAAAAAAGATATATTTTTTTGCTTTTATCCATTGGAACTTTCCCCTTCTCTAATATTCTCATCTATGATGGCAGGCATTTTTAAAATTAATTTCTGAGTCTATTGTTCCTTTATTTCCTTCAATACATTCTATGTTAACAAGTCAAATAGATGTTATCTTTTGTTCTTCTACTCTGTGTTACATTCATCAGAGATTTTAACCCACATTTTTTTAAAAAATAACGTATTAAGCTAGAGATACCTATAAGCCAATTTCATTCCGATACTGAAAGTCTTGTAGTAAATAATGAATGCCATATTTGGAGGATGTGTTTTAAATTCTCCTTTTCTCTCTCTCTCTCTCTCTTTCTCTCTCTCTCTCTCCCTCCCTCCATCCCTCCCTCTCTCTCTCTCTCTCTCTCCCCTCCATTAAAAAATAAGTTTTGTCCTTTGTGTGGTTAGGAGAAATCCACCTTTATTAAATATCCTGAGTTAACTCTCCTAGCCGGCAACGAAAAGGATAGAATTTCATAGCCGAATGGATTGATCCATTGGTTAAAAGCTGGAGAATCAATTGACAATAAAACTTTTTAATCAGCGGATGGGCCTGTTGAGTCAGAATATCAGTTTTCACCTGATCAATATTACAAAGTAATAATCTTGCTGCTGCTCAAATTAATAAACAGGGGTGGCGGGGAGAGAGAGATAAGAGAACTAGAGCGGTAACAAGCACATGCATTTCGGCAGCCGGCAGAAAATTAGTCTGCATTTGAATGCAGGCATGGGGAATATTTGATGATCCAGATGTTGTTGAGTTGCGGCTCCAAGCAGCTGGCAATAGTGAGGAATGCTGGGTTCAGCTACATCGAAAGTGAGTTCTAGTTTTGATGGATCCTTGGTGCTCTCTGAGCTTGGCTGTTTTCTTGCAGCAAGGGCAATCTCATTAGTGCTAGAAGAGAGTGAGGTTTATGAGAAGGGGGGAGGAGGAGGAGGAGGAGGAGGAGGAGGAGAAGGAGAAGGAGAAGAAGAAGAAGAAGAAGAAAGAAGGAAGAAAGAAAGAAAGAAAGAAAGAAAGAAAGAAAGAAAGAAAGAAAGAAAGAAAGAAAGAAAAAACAACACTAGGAAGAAAAAAATTGATTTGGAGACTTAGAAACTTAATTTGGAGATAATCAGACCAAGCCAGGGAAACAGGCATTCATAGATAGATAGATAGATAGATAGATAGATAGATAGATAGATAGATAGATAGATAGATAGATAGATAGATAGATAGAGACAGACAGACAGACAGACAGACAGACAGACAGACAGACAGATAATTAATAGATATAGATACACACACACACACACATATAAATATACATATACACACGTATACACAGAAGAAGAAGAGGAAGAGGAAGAAGAAGAAGAAGAAGAAGAAGAAGAAGAAGAAGAAGAAGAAGAAAGAAAGAAAGAAAGAAAGAAAGAAAGAAAGAAAGAAAGAAAGAAAGAAAGAAAGAAAGAAAGAAAGAAAAAACAACACTAGGAAAAAAATTGATTTGGAGACTTAGAAACTTAATTTGGAGATAATCAGACCAAGCCAGGGAAACAGGCATTCATAGATAGATAGATAGATAGATAGATAGATAGATAGATAGATAGATAGATAGATAGATAGATAGATAGATAGATAGATAGATAGATAGACAGACAGACAGACAGACAGACAGACAATTGATATAGATACACACACACACACACACACACACACACACACACATATATATATATATACATATACACACGTATACACAGAAGAAGTAGGAGGAGGAGGAGGAGGAGGAGGAGGAGGAGGAGGAGGAGGAGGAGGAGGAGGAGGAGGAGGAGGAGGAGGAGGAGGAGGAGGAGGAGGAGGAGGAGGAGGAGGAGGAAATGAATTTCTGTGTCATTGCTATTCTCTGTGCTGGGTGGCTTTCTTGCAAACATTTCATGACCCAACACTGAAGATATTACTTAGTTGGGTCGTGAAATGTCTGCACGAAAAGAACCAAGCTCAGAAACCATGAAGGAGCCCTCATTTCAACCTTGAGCTATAAATATTCCCCCTTTACTAGTTCTAGTTTTTGCCCTAGGACAAAGCCATCTGGGAGGTCTTGGGCCAGTCCTCCTCTCCCAGACCTAAGAAGGCAGTCAATGGCCAACTTCTTCTGAAAGACCTTGCCAAGAAAACCCGCCTGGATTCGTCCCGGCAGTTGCCAGGACTCAAAAACTCTCTCTGAGGCACTAATCATCCTCAACAACCACGTTCCCACTCTGTGGATAGGAGTATTAAGAGACTGGATCTTCCCGAATTATGATGTTCAAAATATCTCTAGTAGCTTAGAGATGCAAGATGGAATACATCTCCAATGTGAACTCAAAGCTAAACACTGAGCAGGCTGCACGTGTGCAGAATGGAGAGTCCTTGGCAGTGGAATCAAAAGATGGGAGAAAAAGGAAGACAAAATTAATCTTGCAAACTCTGACGTCCCCACCACCACTCCTTTATGCTGCAGCCTTCCCAAATTAAGATGCATTTCTCCCCCCCCTCTTGTTCTGTTTCCAGCAGCAGCTGGCCAGATGCCACCAGCCCAGAGCAATAAAAGCCACAATTCTGGCACTCCAAGAAATGGAGGACCACAAGCCAAGAAATCAAAGCAGGCTTCCAACGCCGGTTGGCCCTCCTTGTGCCAATCTAGTCCATCAAGAGATGGGCCGAAACACCTTCTTCCATTAGAAGGGGATATTGGTAGCTCAGGGTTGAACTGGGGAGTCTTTGGTGCTCTCTGAGCTGGGTGGGTTGGGATTATTATTATTTTGGCCTGCAGAAGCTTTATGACCCAACTGGGGAACATCACCAGAACTTGGCAACCAAGCAGAGAGAAAGAGCACAGAGGACTCCACAGAAATAGCCTCAGCCACAGGGAAGACTTTGGAGCAAACCGTTCACTAGGCAAAAAGAAAGCTGTAAGGGGGCATCGAGCCCAGGGGCCAGCAACCCGTGGCTCTGGAGCCGCATGTGGCTCTTTCATCCCTCTGCTGCAGCTCCCTGTCAACGGTTGGGCTCCACACTTGATAGGGCTTTCTGTTAGGACAGGTAGAGGAAAAAGGACACCGTGCTAGGAGGAAACTCTATGGTAGGGGAACTGGACTTCTGATTGGCTTCAGAATTGAACGGGGGAGGGGGGCGTGCTTCCGGTTAGGACCTTTGTGGCTCTTTGAGTGTTTAAGGTTGCCGACCCCTGGGTCTAACCTATCAAAACAATGACAATGGATTGCTCTGGGAATTGTTTTTTGATATGAGTTGCTAGAAGAGTCAACAATCAAAAAGATGGGATAGGAAGAGAGGGAGGGAGGGAGGGAGGGAGGGAGGGAGGAAGGAAGGAAGGGTTTTCAAATGTACCATTAAGATTTGAGAGTTAAGGAGTGGAGTAATGGTTAGGGGGTGGAGAAAAGGGGCTAGTAATTTCAAAAGGTTGTCTGTCTGTCTGTCCGTCCATCCATCCATCCATCTATCCATCCATCTCTATTGATTGATCATCTGTCTGTCTGTCTGTCTGTCTGTCTGTCTGTCTGTCTGTCTGTCTGTCTGTCTGTCTGTCTGTCTATCTATCTATCTATCTATCTATCTATCTATCTATCTATCTATCTATCTATCTATCTATCTATCTATCTATCTATGCTCTCATCCTCCCTCCCACCAAATGGCCTTTTTAATTATTAAAAATGCTGTGACCAGGTTGGCTGGTCCAAACCTTTGCTTAAAGCATGCCTAATATAAGCATCCTTTGGCTGAGGCCAAAGCCATCATCCAACCCAACCTTGGACGGATGGACACACCTGAGACAAGTGCTGAATTCAGCAGAAGTGACTTCCAAATTAGCTATTCAGTGATGTAAACCAGGCAGGGTGTGTGGACTGAATTGCAAGTGAAACCACCGCAGAAAAGCAGAGAATGGATGTAGCAGTGATGGCTGGAAGGCTGTGACTCATATTTAAGGCTACTTAAATCCGATGAATGGATGCACCCAAGATGTCACCTTAAGGTCCCAATCTTAAAGGTTTCACAGCCCCCAGTAGGGACTTTTCACTCATTCCTTTATGAGAGAGCCTTCCTTCCTTCCTTCCTTCCTTTCTTCCTTTCCACCTTCCTTCCTTCTTTCCTTCTTTCTTTCAATTGTTCCTTTCTTTCTTCTTTTGTTTTCCTTCCTTCATTTGTTCCTTTCTTCCTTCGTTCCCTCCTTCCTTCTTTCAATTGTTACTTTCTTCCCTTTGTTCTTTTTTTCCTTCCTTCGTTTTGTTCCTTCCACCCTTACCTCTTTCCTTCAATTTGTTTTTCTTCCTTCTCTTGTTCCTTCCTTCTCTCCTTTCTTCTTCCATTCCTTCTTTCCTCCCTCCTTCCTCCTCACCCCTCTCTGTTGTAATACCTCTCCATTTTTTTTAACTATCTCTCATTCCTTCTGGCTCATTTGTAATTCAGTTCTTAAGCTAAAAAACCGAAATATGGTTGTCATTAATAATAGGTGGGCAAGGCGGCATCTTTTAGAAATAAAACGGGGGAGCGGCGATAAGGGGCCGTCGGGGCAAAAGGAGAACGAACCGTTTGAAATAGAGGAGAGGTGACTTCCGGCTTCCCCATTTCCCCCTCCCTTAAAAAAAAACCTCAGGGGTTGAAATGAAATGAATCGCTAGATCGTTTGAAGAGGGGGAGGGCGGGCGAGCATTTAGCGATGAGGGAGGGGCGGAAAGGGCGGCCCAAGGTGATTTGGAAATTGGGGTTTGTTGTTTGAAAGGAGAAGATCTAACCTGTTTCTGTGGATTCGTTTGGGGAGATCTTGCATTCAATACCTAGGACACAAGAGGGTTGAAGAAGTCCGTTTGATGGCGGGATTTTGGTGGGAGAAATTCAAAAGCAGCGATGAAGGCTTTCGAAAAAGATAAGGAGGCTGGGGGGAAAAGAACTAGAAGAAGGAGAAGAGGAGGAGGAGGAAGAGGAAGAGGAAGAAGAAGAAGAAGAAGAAGAAGAAGAAGAAGAAGAAGAAGAAGAAGAAGAAGAAGAAGAAGAAGAAGAAGAACAACAACAACAACAACAACAACAACAACAACAACTCTAGGAAAAAATTGATTTGGAGACTTAGAAACTTAATTTGGAGATAATCAGGCCAAGCCAGGGAAACAGGCATAGATAGATAGATAGATAGATAGATAGATAGATAGATAGATAGATAGATAGATAGATAGATAGATAATTGATAGATATATAGACACACACACACATATATAAATATAAATATACACACATATACGCATGTATACACATGTATACACACAAACACACACACACACACAAAGATAGATAGATAGATAGATAGATAGATAGATAGATGATAGATAGATAGATAGATACACAGAAACAGACACAGAGATACATGTACACATGTAGATACACACACACACACACACACACACACACACACACACACACACACAATCTCGCCTTTACGAAATACTTCGGAATTTGGGAAGAGCGGGGAAGGGGCGCTTTTGTTTCTCGATTTTTAACCATTTTTGTTCCGTGCTGGGACGGCCAGCCGACTTGACTGATCGATTGCTTCGCGCGGATGGTTTCAAAGGGTTTGCTGCCAATTGGCTGCTGCGGGGGGGAGGGAGGGGGGCAAACTTACACGCACGCGCGCGCGAGTGTGTGTGTGTGTGTGCGCGCGCGCGCGCGCGCCCGAGTCCAAGCGTGGGAAAGTTCAGCTAACTCCCCCAGGCAGAAAATGCGTGTGTACATTTAGAGACATATACACCACCACGAGTATTTATGGAAAGGTGTGCGGGTGTTGGTGAGCCAGATGTGAAGTTACCCTTACACCCCCCTAAAAAAAAATCCAGAGAAATTGGAAGACATCAACTATGGGATCTCAAAGGGTTCCCCCCCCCCTCCAAAGGGCAAGTGGACATTCTTCTTAAGTCCAGTTGCCTTTTTTGGCGGGGGGGGGGGCGGGAGGGAAAGAAACACCTTAGGGCCAACTACGACCGGGATAGCTGAGAATCTCCATAGGGATTTATCTGTGGAAAGTTTGCTTAACGCTTTGTAGAGAGCGTGGCGTTTTGTCCCGAATGAGGAAATGAATTTTATTCGCCTTTCTCCGACAACTCCCCCCCCCACCCCCCCGGTTTGGTTGTTTTGTAAATGTGGCCTGTTTGGATCAGAGGAGGCTGTAGGGGTTAATTTGATTTTTCAAGGAAAGGGGGAAGGAAATAAATGGATGAAGAAGAGAAGGGAAGGAGAGAAAGGAAACGAAAGGAAGGAGAAAGGAAAGAAAGAAAAGGCGGAAAGTAAAGAAAGGAAGAAGGAAAAAGGGAAAGGAAAAGAAAAAAGAAAAGAAAAGAGACGGGGAAGGGGAGTGGAAAAGGAAAGGAAAGGAAGGAGAAAGAAAAAGAAAGGAATGGAAAGGAAAGGAGAAAGGAAAGGAGAAAGGAAAGAAAGAAAAAGGGAAAAGAAGGGAAGAAGGAGAAAGGAAAGGAAAAGAAAAAAGAAAAGAAAAGGAAGAGAGAAGGAGAAGGGGAGTGGAAAAGGAAAGGAAACAAAAGGAAGGAGAAAGGAAAGGAATGGAAAGGAAAAGAAAAAAGGAGAAAGAAAAAAGGAGAAAAGGAAAGGAAGGAAGAAGGGGAAGAGAAGGAAAAGGGAAAGGAAAGGAAGAAGGAGAAAGGAAAAGAAAAGAAAAAGAAAAAAGGGAGAAGGAGAAGGGGAGTGGAAAGGGAAAGGAAACGAAAGGAAAGAGAAAAGAAACGAAAGGAAAGAGAAAGGAAAGCAAAGGAAAGGAAGGGAAAGGAAGGGAAAAGAAAGGAGAAAGGAAAAAAGGAGAAAGGAAGGAGGAGAAGGGGAAGGCAAAGGGAAAGAAAAGGAAAGTTGGGACGCTCGCAAGCGCATCTCGGCAGGCTCATCCAGCGCCGAGCCTGGATCTCCCGCCTTTCCTTTCCCCCGCTGGAAGTGCGAAGTTGCCAAACCCCCCCCCCCCGCCCCGCCAGCTTCCCAAGTCTTCCCCCTCTCCTTCCCGTACGCTCCGCTCCCCCTTCCAGCCTCCCCCGCGCCAAGCGTTTGTCTCCCCGCCCCCCCCCCCCCAGCTTGGCTTTGCATTGCAGAGCCCCTACCCCCTCCAGAGCCCGTTTGGGGTTTTATTTCTTTTTTAAAGGGGGAACCGAACATCCTCCCCCCCCCCCCCACCCAAGCGAGGCAGGAATCTCTACAGTGGGAAAGAGAACACCTCTTGCAGTTTTGCTTCCCCCCCCCCCCCACTGCCCCGTAGGGGAAGGGGAGGGGTCGTTGAGAAACTAGCAAGAGGGGGGGAGAGACTTAGCGGTGGACAGGGAACCAAGATATTTTGCGCCCTTGGAAAGTTCCCTTCCAAGGCTGTGACGTTTAGTGGAAGGGTTCCCAGGAACAGGGGACGAGCCAAAGCGGGGTGGGGGGGTGGGGGGGGGGTGTCGGTTCCTAGGAAAGCTGCACCCTCCCCCCCCCCCCACTTCCCTCCATCTGGGTGGAGGTGGGCCGAACGGCAGGAAATAAACAAACCCTCCCTCGCTTGGCGAGGCTATTGGGAAGTAAGTCGCGCGGAATTTTAAAAAAAAGGTTTTTTCTCCCAAGGAGAAAAGCTTGGATGGCGAGCGCCCCCGCCGCCTTTTGCCTTCGCCCCTTCCCAAACCGAGGGGCCAGGGGGCGCCGCTCGACTTCCCCCCCCACACTCGCACCGGGCTACTGCGGGATCCACCCCAGGTCGTTACCGGTTCCCTTTTTTTAGTCGCTTTTAGGTAGCGATCCTTAAGCGCGGCGATCCTGTGGGTGATTTCAAACGCGCAGCCGGTGGGGGGAAGACTTTCCTCTCCAGAGGAGGCGGCCGCGTTGTAGTGGATCGCGCGCAACAGTCCCAACGAAAAGAGTAGGAAACGGATCGATGGGTGGAGGAGCGAGCTGCGCCCTTGGCGCACCCGTCCATGTCCTCGCCTCTCCCCCGGTTGTCATTCGAACAAAAAACCCCGCAAAGTTTCCGAGCAGGAGAGAGGAACCCCAAGGCGGGGAAGGGGGCTCCAAGCAGCCCCTTCCCCTTCGATCCGCCTCTGCCGAAGGCTGTCTTTAAATATTCAGCGCGAAAATAATCGGATCGGGAATTCGGGTGATTACCGTCGTTTTTCAAAACCTCTGCCCCAAAGGCGGCCTCCGTTTCGCCTTCGGGTCGAAACTCGCTTCCTGTCAAAAGGCGCAACAAAGGTTAGAGGCGGGGAAGCGCGCGGGCCCGCTTGCGTGTCTGCCCCCGCGTGCGAATGTTCAACTGGACACGCGCAACTACCCAGCCCGCAACTTCTCTTCTAAGAATTGATGGGTCGCCCCCCGCTTTTCGCCGCCTTTGAAACAAAAGCCCGCAAAATTTAGACGCGTGTTGGGTCAATGGGCGCCCAACGTGCGGACGCCGTGACCTCCGTTGGTGGTAGTGGGGGGGGGGGGGGGGTTACAACAACTACACAAAAAAAACGGGAGGGTGGGTTTCGCCTGTTTCGCAGGCCTCAGAGGGAATGCGGATATTCTGAGGCGAAGTTTCGCCTTTGGCCCGTTTCCGTTCGGTCCCGCTGGTTTTAGTTTGTGTATGTTGTGTATGTGTTGT
Source organism: Thamnophis elegans (assembly GCF_009769535.1). NCBI lineage: Eukaryota > Metazoa > Chordata > Lepidosauria > Squamata > Natricidae > Thamnophis > Thamnophis elegans. The sequence goes on along the minus strand of NC_045554.1, from coordinate 43,313,848 downwards.
TGTGCGTGTGTGTACACACTCAGTGTACGTGTACCCATCTATTTGTGTTTAAGGCGACACAGACACTTCACAGAAGGACATTTCCGCGCGAGGTTCGCCTTTGCCCCATTTTCGCAGAATTTGCCCATTTCGTGCCAGGGTTGAAGTCGCATACACACACACACGTGTGGATCTCTTAGAAGGTTATTTCCGTGTGTTCCCCGGAGGGGGAAAAAGCCCTCTACAATCTTGTGTGAAAGAGAAAAAAAATTAGACAACGGTTCTGCCTCTGAATCCACCTTGGCAGAATTTCGCAAATTCGCGACTTGTAACGAACAACTTCCAAAAAAAAGCGTGGAGAAAGTGGGCCAAAATTTCGCAGCTGGCTGTTTGTTGTTTGTGTGTGTGTGTGTGTCTCTCTCTCTCTCTCTGTGTGTGTGTGTGTGTGTGTGTATCTTTTGTACCGGATCATTTGAAATGGAAATGAATCGCCCCCCCCCCCCGCTTTGCAACAGAAACAATGCGCAACGTGACACCCGGGGGAAACCAGCCGCTTCTGTCACCGATGCTTAGAAAGAGGTGGAAAGAGAAGGATGGTTTGTTTAAACCCGGTTTCCCTTCTGCCGTGACGCACGTGGGAACGCCGCGCCCTTGCATGTCAATCCGTTTGTTCGTTGACTGGTTCGCGCAAAAGTCTCTCGAGATGATTATGGAACAGGCGTAGCGACCCCGAGTTTTGGACTCCTGAATCAAAGAACTAACCAAGACGGGCCTTGTTCCCACAACCTATTCAAGGCCCACACACAGACAAAAAAAATAACCCCACCGTTTTCCTAAAACCGGATTATAAAACTCCAGTGGAATCCGCGCGCTGTGCCCTAACGCGGTGCTGTCTTTGGAACCGACTTGCTAAACGCAAGTAGGGCCGCTGATTTCACAGGACCGGAATACACGAGTGAATGACATAGATCCGCACGTTTCGGGTGGGGGGGGGGTGGAGTGGAGGGGTCGGCCCTGTTACAAAGCAAAGGGGAATTGTGCCCTTAGAAGAAGTCGGGAAAAATGTTTCAGATTGGCGCGTCTCCGCTCCTTCTCTCCTCCAGCCAGGTTTTAACAGTTCCCACGTTAAAAGAGGGGAGTTCCATTGCTTTTTTTCCCCTGTGCGACCCTCCCCTCCCTGAGCTCTTACTATCCGGACGGTGGGTACCCCCAAATCCACCCGCGAAGCGAGCACAAAAGTTTGGCCCTTTTGCGGAGGTGGTTGGGAAGGCTAACGGGCCACTGCTCTCTCCCCCACCCCCACCCCGGTGCGCCAAGCGGGTCCATCTCTCTGTTCCTGGCGGGCAGGCATCTATCCTTGCAACCCCCCCCCCCAAAAAAAAATCTCTTCCGTCTCCATTTCTCTAGAAAAAGGTCCCTGCAGAACTTCCCACTAGGCGCCCAGGTCCGCAGGTTCTGAAGGCGCTGGGGTTCGCTTTTTTGGCGGATCCGGAGGCCTTGAATTTGGGAAACCACGCGCACCTTCCCCGCCAGAGGAGAGGCACCCCAAAAGATCATGCGGACAGCCCAGTTCCTCCGCTGGCCAAGCTGTCAGCCTAGGAGGAAGGGAGCGGTTTCGGAATAAGCCCTCTGCGGGATGGCGAAGAGGCGATTTTGGCTATAAATCAGAATCCCGGAATTCACGGTTCCATTCCAGAAATGCCACCCCAATTTTAGGGGGAAAGGGGGAGGGAGGGGGGCAGAGATGACAAATCAGCTTTCAGCAGAGTGGATCGCGGTCGCCGGAGGGGAGGGAGGGGGGTGTGCAGAGGTGCAAAGAATGGGAGGGGCGCTGGGCTTCTCCAGGCGGAATACCATCTGACACCCCCCCCCCCCCCCAAGCAGAGGGGACGAACGCGGCAAACGCACGTCGTTCCCCGGCCCGGCTGCGTTCATTTGGACCGGGAGGGGGTGGGTGGGAAAGCCAAGCCCGGAGGACGAAATGAAAACGGGCCCGGAGAGGAAGACGGGAAGATGCGGAGGAAAAGTTGAAAGGAAGGAGGGAAACGTTTGCTAGATGCATGGACCGGGGCGGCAAACTTTCTCGGTTAGGGAGAAATGGAGAGGAAGGAAGGAAGGAAGGAAGGAAGGAAGGAAGGAAGGAAGGAAGGAAGGAAGGAAGGAAGGAAGGAAGGAAGGAAGGAAGGAAGGAAGGAAGGAAAGATGATTTATTGATTAAGGAAAGAAAGGGGGAAGAAAATAGTAAATCAAAGAAGGAAGTGCATAAAGACTAAAAGAAGGAAAAAGGAAGAAACGAATGAAAGAAGGAATGGAGGAGAGTCAGGAAAGAAAGGGAAAAGGAAAACAGGAAGAAAGGAGAAATAAACAGAATAGGAAGGGGGTGAGAAGGAAGGAAGGTGGAAAGAAGAAAGGAAAAGAGATGGGAAGGAAGGAAGAAGATGGGAAGAAAGGGAGAGGAGAAGGAAGGAAGAAGATGGGAAGGAAGGAAGAAGGGAAGGAAAGAGATGGGAAGGAAGGGAGAGTGGAAGGAAGGAAGGAGAGGGGAAGGAAGGGAGAGGGGAAGGGAGGAAGGGAGAGGGGAAGGAAGAAAGGAGATGGGAGGGAAGGAAGGAAGGGAGAGAGGGAGGAAAGGAAGAAGACAGAAGGGTGGTAGAAAAAGGCTGGAAAGGAGAAAGAAAGAAAAAAAAGAAACGCACAGTAACAGAAAGAGCGTAAAAGTAAAAAGTGAAAAGAAAGAGTGGAAAAGAGCAAAAGGAAGGACCGCGCGAGGGCCCGAATGAAAAGGGTCGCCTGAACGCGGCTGTTGTCGCCTCTCCCTCCAGACTCCGCCCACACGCCCCAGGCCCCGCCTCCCTGTCCCCGGGATTCGGCCCAGGAGACCAGCTCGCTCGTTTCCGCCACCCCCACCTCCTCGGAGAGAGACTGATTCCCCCCGCAGCCAACCGGAGCCGCTTCTGCCTGGGAGAAAGCCCGCCCCTCCCCGGCTCGCTCGGGGGGGCAAGGAAGGTAGTGAAAAAAAAGGAATAAGAAAAGTTTGCAAGAATTGTCCCGGGGAGAGGAGACGTGGGGAGGGGGGGGAGAGAAAGGGAGGAGGGAGGGGCTTCCTACTTTGAGAGCCCCCCCCCCAGCTCCATGATGGATGGATGGAGAGGCAGGAAGGAAGGACGGAAGGAGGGGGAAGGGAAAAAAACCGGGGAGGGGGGTATATTTCCAAGGTCTGGCTTGCTTAACCCTGGAAATGGGGAGGGGGGCGGTTGAGGGAAACTCCCCCTCCCCAGGGTCTGCTGCTTCCCCCCCCCCCCCCCCCCCCCCTGGGCAGCCCCTAATCGGCGCGCAGATGCTTTGCACGGCCAGCCCGCGTGCAAGGCGGTTGGTGCGCGTGGAGCCTGCCGTGGCAGTCACGGCTGGTCGCGAAAAGTGAGAGACGGGCAGGGAGGGGGGGAAAGTTTGCGAGTGACAGCCGCGGATCTCCTATCCCCCCCCCGCCCCCAGCGTGGGGTCTCTTGCTGGGAGAGAAGGAAGGAAGGAGAGAGAGGCAGGCAGAGGGACGAGTTTTTCCTCCTTCGAAGAGTGGGGGCCTTTTTTACCTCCCTCCCCCCCAAAAAAAAGTCCAGTCCCAGCCCAAGTTTGGAGATTCAGAACCTGCCCCCCACTTTTCCTCCTTCTCTCACCCCCCCTCCTTGCAGCTGGAGAAGGATCCGTCCCTCCATCTCCCCTCCTTTTTCCTCCCCCCCAAAAAAGTCCAGTCTCAGCCGACGTTTGGAGGTTCAGAAGCTGCCCCCCCCCCACTCTCACACCCCCTTCTTGCCGTTTGAGGACCCCTCCCTCCCTCCCCTCCCTCTGCCCCGAGCAGATCTTCTCCCCCCTCCCTCAGATCTAGTGGGAGGGCTGGAAGAGCTGGGGTGCAAGGCATCTACTCCGCCCAGCGAGAGGATCCAGGGGAGCATCCCTGTGGCCAGATCCCGCGATCCCACCTTGGGACCCAGCCCGGCTTCCTAAGGAAGCCAAGTCCTTGAAGTCTCCGGGGGTCCCTTTGGCAAGCTAAGAGGGGGGTAGATGAACGGACTCCCCCCCTCCTCCTCCCTCAGGCCCGGGGTTGCAAAACGGGGCTCTCGGTTGTAAACCCGCGCTCGCCCCATCTTCTTGCATCCTACCTCTCCCCCCCCCAAAAAAAAACCAGCGCTTCGCATTCGATTCGCTCCAGAACAAACTTCAAAACAAAACCAAACAAAACTCCAGCTGCAAAGAAACTGGAGGAAGAGAGGGGGGAAAGCAGCTTCCCCCCCCTCCTCTCCCCTTCCCCCCCTCCCTCACCCAAACAAGGACCCCAAAAGTTGGTGACGGGGAGGGAGGGGGTCCCTTGTAGCGCATTCCTATAGTAACAGGCCCGGCGAGTTGCTAAGAAGGTTTTAAAAAATAAATAAATAAACCCCCGAAACACACAACTGTATCCAAACAAGCTTTTCTGGAAGGGAGGGAGGGAGGCGGGCGATGGTCCTGCGACCTGGGTCGCCTGATTGGGCGGCCGCCTGGGAGCGACAAGGGTCTCCGCCCAATCCGCGGCTAATTGATTAAGGCAAGCGGGTTTGAATAGAGGCTTGGCCCGGTGCCAATCGCCTTTTCAAAGCGTCCCCTGTATGATTAATCGCGGTGCATTATTGATAATCACAATTATCGCAGGACACATGCGCGGTGCGCGGAGGATCGGGCTAGCTGGAGGAGGAGGAGGAGGAGGAGGAGGAGGGAGGGGAAGAGCTAAGAGGAGGAGGAGGAGGAGGAGGAGAGGGAAAGGGGGGGGCAGGCTGGATTTCCGTAATTTTGAGAAGATTTTTTTTTCGTAATTTTTTATTCGGCCCCAGCTGATGTTTGAGCCAGCATGTCGCGGAGGAAACAGGCGAAGCCGCAGCATTTCCAATCCGACCCCGAGCTGGCCTCGCAAGCTCCACGCAACGGTGAGGGGGCTTGGATCGGGGAGGGGAGGGGGGGCGTGGGGGGGTCCCTCTCTTTGGGGGAGGAGGCCAGACAGAAAGAGAGGGAGAGAGAGAGAGAGAGAGAGAGACCTGTCTGGTTGCCTAGGGGGGGAATTTTGGGGAGATGGGTTGGGGGGTCCTGCCCAAGACATTGTCCCCCCCCTCCCCGAGGATCTCCGGTGGGCGATCTGCCTTACTTCCCAGAAGCCTGCGTCAAGCTTCCCCCCCCCTCTTCAACCGCCCCCTCCCCAAATAACAATTCGCTCTGAATTTGCCCAAAGAAAGTGCAAAAGAAACTTACCTAAATCGGGGGAGGGGGCTTAGGAGAAAGGATGGAAAGACGACCCCGGGGAGGGGGGGGGTCGGGGAGGGGGGGCGGACAGCAAAACAGGGAGGTAAATAAAACGATTCTTTTTTTCCCCCTCCTGGGTGGGTGAGAAAGTGAAGGGGACCCCGCACGAAATTGTTTCCACTGGGAAAGGTTTGGTGCCTTCTCCACGCGCGGTCCTTTCCCGGCTAGATTGGGAGAGATCTGGGATCTCTCCCCTCCTTCTCTCTCTGTCTCTTTCTTTCTTTGCCCCCCCTCCTGCTTCTCCCCACCAGCCCCCACCCCACCAACCTTGCTCTGACTGGATCCTTTTGCCGATCTGCCAAGCCGAGAGCTGGGTCTCTCACCATTCCCCATGCTGTTTCCCCCCCTCTAACACACGGACCTACCACCGCGCGGCCGAGCTTGGGGAGGGCAGGGGGGGGGAGAAGCCCTTAGGGAAAAGGCGCTGCAGGATCCAGGTTTGGGGGGAGGTGGCTGATCCTCTAGAAACCCACCACCACCACCGTCACCCCCAGGATATTTTTCTTTCTTTCTTTGCGAGGACAGAAGCGGTGCGGGCCTGACTCTCGAAAAAAAAAGAGAGCTTTCTTCCCAAATCTACCCCCCACCCACCCCCCACTTGGCCTGCCTTCCCTCCTCCCCCCCCCCCACCGCCCGCAAAAAAAGCGGCCCCTGGTAGCAAAGGCTGCGCCGGAGCGATCCCAAGTCCCCTTCGATTTTCGCGAGGAGAAAGGGAGGGAAAAACACAAACACACACACGCAGCCACCCACCCACGGGTTTTTTTTCCCCCCTCCCGGCTGCGGCGCGTAAAATCTATTTCGTTATTTAAAAAAGAGAGGAGGGAAAGACGAAGCGCGGCTTTTCGGCTTCCTCCCGGCGCAGATGGGTGAGTGCGATCCGTTGGCCCGGCTTTTGCTGGCTTTGCGTGGCATCCACCGGCGCCGGAAAGTTTCCTAGCAGGCCATCTCTCTCTCTCTCTCTCTCTCCCTCCCTCCCTCCCTCCCCCTCTCTCTCTCCGTCCTTTCCTCTCTCCTCTCTCTTTCTCTCTCCAACTTGCGCGCAATCCTCGCTCGTCTGTCGGAAAGTTTTCCCAGCCGGCCAGCTCTCCTCCTTCCCACTGCCACCATCCCACCCCCTCTCTTTTTCTTTCTCTCCCTCCCTCTTCCTTTCTCTCTCCTTCTCCTCCCTCTACCCTTTCTCTTTCTCTCCCAAACTTGCGCGCAATCTTCGCCCGGCTTTGGAGTCTGTTCTGAAGGGCACAGCGCGGAGAAAAAAAAAAGAAAGAAAGAAGGGACCCCAGACGCGCTTGGCGGGCCCCCGGCGGTCGTGGGAATCTGAGCGCCGGAGAAAGTTGCGCGAGGAATACCGAGGAGGTTTTTTGGGGGGGAGGGCACGCAGAGTAAAGGTGGCTTGGTTTGCTGGCAACCTGCCCCTGCTCCACGAGAGTTGGGGAGTGGCGACGTGGATCCCCCGTCGCGGATCGTCTTTTTTCCCTCTCCCCCTTTTTAAAAAACTTTTCTCGGGTGCCGAAGCGCATCGGCATCGGATCGCGCGTGGATGAAAACTGGGAAGGGAGCGAAGCGGGGCAGGAGGCTAAACGGGTGAAACTCAGGCTTATTTCTGAGTGATGGGTCTGAGTGGGTCGGTGGGGGGAATAAATAGAGCAGAAAAGAGGAGAAGCTGGAACGAGACACCTTCTTCTTCTTCTTCTTCTTCTTCTTCTTCTTCTTCTTCTTCTTCTTCTTCTTCTTCTTCTTCTTCTTCTTCTCCTCCTCCTCCTCCTCCTCCTCCTCCTCCTTTTTCTCCTCCTTCTCTTTCTCTTTCTCCTCTTCCTTCTCTTTCTCCTTCTCCTTCTTTTTCTCTATCCACGCCGATTTCACCAGCGGCTCGGAGAATCTGACCAGATTATTTTACTCTGGAGAAAGGAAAGAAAGAAAGAAAGAAAAGGGGGAAAAAAAGAGGCGATCTCGTTGGCTCCAAAGTTGACCGTCCGTTTGTTTGTGGCTTTCTCCGTTTGTTGGTGGGTTCTGCTAATCTACCTCCGTCGTTGATTAAGGGTGTGAATAAACTTGGTAGGGTTAATAAAGAAGATTGGAGGTGACCGGGGGAGGGGGGTATCGAACTCCAACTTGTTTCGGCTCCTTGGGAAGTCTCAAGGTAGAAAAGAGATGTCAAAATACAAAACCCGGCTTTTCCGAAACACTTTTTTCCCCCTGCGCGTGGAGGAGAAACGGAATCGGGTGGATCTCCGGGCCACGCTTGGAAGTGGGTTGCGTGGGATCTTCTCTCTTTCCCTTTCTCTGCAGACCTCTTTTAAATTTATTTTATTTTATTTAAAAAACAAAAAAACTTTCTTCCGCGGTCGCTGTCGCTTCTAGCGGTATCTAGGAAATGCCTGCGAGTTTTTAAGGTGCTGGCGGGTTGGATCTGCTTAGGCACACATACAAAGGTTAAATTGTGTTTAAACTGGGATTAGCAGTTGAGGGTGGGAGGTGAAGAGAGAGAGGGGAGAGAGAGGGGGGGAGGGAGGGAGGGAGGGAGAGGGAGAGAGAGAGAGGCCTGAGTGGAAATGACAATTTCTCTTGTTCGGGATGTGTAGAAGAAAGTCTCTTCCCAGGCCACTGGGAGAAAGAAATGTGACTTTAAAACTTACTAGTATTTGTGCTAATATATTTGGAGAGATGCAGTTCTTCCTATTTATATCTGTATCTTTATATCTATATCTTTACAACTCTCTCTCTCACTCTCTCTCTCTCTCTCTCTCATCTATCTATCTATCTCTATCTATCTTTATCTCTATCTATCTCTCTATCATCTATCTATTTTCTCTTTCTATCTATATCTATCTATCTCTATCTATCTATCTATCTATCTATCTATCTATCTATCTATCTATCTATCTATCTATCTATCTATCTATCTATCTATCTATCTATCTCTAACCACACATATGCATACAAATGTACATACACAACACACATGGGCCTCTTTTGTAAGGGGAAAATATTCCTTCCACTGTCTGAAAAATATATATATTTATAGATTTGTGCCCCAAAGCTCTGTCCTCCACAGTGCCCTTTAACATTTCGCACTCACAGACAAACAAACTAACACCCACAGAAACATTGTTGGAAAACAAGCTTCCCCCCCACACCCAAAGTTTTCAGCATCCTAGCCAGCCAGAAGGATAAGGTGTGTGTTTGTGTGTGTGTTCCTAACTTCTCTCACACACTGCCCCTCCACTGTATCCCTCCCTCCCTCCCTCTTTATTCTTTTCATGAGGTTCAAGAGGCTTGAAAAAGTTTGAGAACTAACTCAGCCACTCAAAGATGCAAAGGAGAAAAATCAGGGTTTTTTTTTTTTCTTCAAGGGAAAAAAATACTATTTTTTAAAAAATGGTCAAGTCTTGTTTCATTTTTTTTTCTCCAGTTTTCTTCTTCTCCTTCTTTTTTAAATAAAATGACAGTTATTTTCTGTAACTTCTCAAATCCTTGGCAGGCATTGGGAGACATTTTTGAGCACTTTTTTTTTGAAGAGTGGGCTAGAAGATTTCTTCTCTGTGTTCACTGCTGTGTTTGTCTCTAAGCCCAGGTATAAATTTCAGTAGAATACTTGAAGTCCTGTTCCTTTGTGGAGGGCTGGTTTCTCCAAAAGGACTTGTAACAAAAGAATTCTGTGATCTTCAAACTGAGTCAAACCTCTTCTTTTGAGGAAGATCTTGGTGGCATCCCCTTTCCATCCTGAATTTCTAAAGACTTCTTTCTTTCTTTCTTTCTTTCTTTCTTTCTTTCTTTCTTTCTTTCTTTCTTTCTTTCTTTCTTTTTCTTTCTTTCTTTCTCTCTCTTTCTTTCTCTCTCCCTCCTCTCTTTCTCTCTCTTACTCTCTTTCCTTTTCTCTCTCTCTCTCTTTATTTCTTTCCTTTCTCTCTCTCTCTCTCTTTCTCTCTCTCTCTTTTTCTTTTTCTTCTTTCTTTTTGCTGCTTCTGTTTAGGCCTTGCCAGGATCTTCAGTTTGTTAGCCATATCCCCCCCCCCCTTTATAGTTTAATCTCTGGATCCAGGTTTGCTGTGAAGAAAAAAGTAATTTTTATCTCTCCAGCCTTTTCCTGTTCAGTGATGTGCTGGAGGGGGGGGGGGAATCAGTTTTAATCAAAACGCATTAATATGGAGGAAAACGACAATTCAGTTTTCTTAGTTGCTGACTTGTTCCAGTTAAATAATCCTTCCTTCCCATCTTCCTCCCTCCCTCTCTTCCTTCTCTCTTGAAAGAGCAATGAGTTGCAGAAATGTTTCCCCCTCTTTTCTTCTTCTCCCAATAACTCTACTGCCAGCAGTACATCTACGTTACTACTGCCTTACATAGTTTGACAAAGTTGCCTGCAGGCAATGCTTTGTAATAGTGTTAACAGGATTGTAATAATAGTATACAGTGGACGAACTTTGGTGAACGCCATCTGTCAAGGCAATTTGCCTTCGCATTTGATCTATTTTTCAGGAACATGCATTTTTGGAACCTGTGTGTCCCCGACAGTCACAGTATCAAAGTGAGATTAGGTGGGGGGTAATTAAAAGCTAACCTTGATGGCTGTAAAAAAAAAAAAACACAACCCAATATATTATTTATTACAAACAGAACGGTCTCTTCATTTGATGGTTTGGGGTTTTGTTCGCAATCTCCATTGTGAATCAGGTGTTTGAAAGTTTTTGGCCTGCATTGTCTTGCTCGATTGTTTCCCCCCCCCCACTAGTTTGAATTAAATGTTATTGCTCAGTTGAACTATAATGGCAGTTTGATTTGATCTTTTTCTTCCTATTTTTTTATTTAGTAATGTCTTTGGGGGTAGAGGAGAAGTTGAAATTTGAAAGTATATTCAACAAGTTAGACCTTGCCAATGGCAATAGAGAATTCTGCTCTGTTGCTGTTTTTTTTTTAAAAAAAAAATTAAGGTTATTATTTCATAATTACTTTCCTGGGAGGAAACCCCGATTCGAACTTACCATGAGTCAAAAATGCAGACTCCTAGAGCAATTCTCCAACTTATTGGAATTCCAGCTTCCTTTTTGAGCTGTGCTTTGCTTTTTTCCCTGCAGTTCTTTTAAAGGGGTCTGCTGCAAAAATACGTTTCCTTGCAGAATTATTCTACAAGCGTGGGAGAAAGCACAGATATCTGGAGAGCATGAGATG
>NC_045554.1:43258384-43300884 GCF_009769535.1 Thamnophis elegans | reverse complement strand
AAATAATAAGAACTCCCTGAAAATAAGGCCAAGTCCTTATTTCGGGGGTGACAAAAAAATAAGTCCCTGTCTTATTTTCGGGAAAACATGGTATACACGCACGTAAAGGAGGTGGGGCATGGATATGTGTATGTATGTATGTATGTATGTATGTACGTACGTACGTACGTACGTATGTACGTACGTATATATAAAATCCATGCCCCAACTCCTGTCCCTGTTTTTAATACAAACAATTACAAGAGCATATCGAAACTTAGGAAAAGTCCCCTTCATAATATCTTAGACCATATTGAAATCTGATTTCATGTCAAACAGAGAAGTGCAAGTGGGAATTGTGAAGGTTCGGTTCGAAGGGGTGTGTTTTGTGTGCGTTTCTGTACATTAGAAAAGAGAGGGCGCCTGGCCTAAACCCTAACTTTGTTTTTTTTTTTCTCTCTCGGCGAATATATATATAAAAAATATCTATTCTAGTAATGTGGAGGAATGAACTTCCAAAGCTGTTATTCAGGAAGCTTGGAAACTTTTAAAGACCTGCCTCAAGACACCTTGATGGGGGCGTTTATTATTCCTTTTCCGAAATGGTGCAAGATAATTTTATATTTGCGTCTCTGTGGTCGGGGCCTTCTGTCTCCAAAGTCAGGCAGAACCCCTCGTTTCCAAGGGAGAGCAATACCAAAATAGTTGGGTTTTTTTCGTTTTTTTTTTTTTTTGAGTTGGCAGCAGAATTCTCGCCATTTTTAAGAGAGACCAACAGATTGGAAAAATCCTGCAGCTTATTTGGGGAATAGAGGCCTTTGCCAGCATAAAGTCTCTTGGATGATTTGCAGGATTTTGTTTTTATTTTATTTTTTTAAAGAGAGAGAGAGAGAGAACAGGATTGTTGTAGTCCTACCTTTCTTATTATTTTGCTTGGGGTTGGACAAATCGCTGCGTTTTCTGTTCCAATTGTGGGGATGGAAATTCGTTTAAACTTTTCTATCAAAAGAGACACGACAAGATGGAAATCTCACTTGTCAGGTGACGAGGCTCCATTGTTTGGGATAACTATGTCTCCAGTTGCTAAGATTTTTTTAAAAAAGGTCTCCCTCCCCAGGCTTTTTTTTTTTAAAGGCAGGGGGAGGAGAGAGAGAGAGTTACTTTAAGCTATAATGCATTACACCATTCCCAAGGCCCTAAACCGCCTTCTATGCAAATTTCACCCAAGAAGCATCTGTAAACTTTGAAAGTTATTTTTGAACCAGGGTTGAAGCTGGGGAGAATGCTCCCTGGTTTCTATCAAACCTAGAATGTGGTCGGTTGTTATTAAGAAGTATCTTGGAATCTTTTTTAAAAATTATTTTTATTTCGAACATTGGGAAATTAAAAGTGTATGAGATTTAATTTGGGGGAAAACGAAGTCCTTTCAGGTATTCTCTTGGGGAGAAATTTTTGCAGGAATTAAAGTGATGGGGAAGAAAACTTAGTTTGGGGTTTTTTTTAGAAAACATATACACTTATCTTTTCCTAAATAAAAGCAACAGCATTCCCTTTTCCAAAATAAATGAAATGGGTATGTGTGAATATATCTAATGTTAGCCTTTGGGTTGTAGTTCTTGCTTATTAGAGAAAGTATGGACAATTCTAGAAAAGCTGCACGCGTTCTCGGTTTGATATTTGAACCTTTTTACTTGCTTTCTAGTAAAAGAGAGAAAAAAGTTGGTAGGTGAAAATATAGAAAAAAAAACAATTTTGCAAACTAGGCAGATAAGGCAGCATTATAAAGGTGAAGAGGAGGATTTAAGGCACGTTTTGATTTTGTTTTTAGCGCAGACGTGGTATAGATTGGAAGCAAATCCATTGTTCTGCATATAATTCATCAGTTGCTTTTTCTGATTTCCCTCACTAGTTATTTAGTTTCTGAATCTGTCATTATTTGTCTAAGCACAGCTGACCAAGCAAAACCATGTTTTAAAGTGGGCTTTATGTTTTGATAAATGTGATCTGGTTGAAAAAGTATTTTTCGACTGAATGCCGAGCTTAATAGAACATGCTGACATAATAGTTTTAATGCATTTTGTTCAAAATGTGTGAATAAACAGAATGGCTTTTGTTCCTTCATAATTGGCTGGAAAAAAAATAAAGAGAAGCCTCAACCATGAGATATGGAAATGGGAGAAGAGAAAGGAAAAATGTTTTTCACCTGACAGTGTTCAGAATGGGCTCCTCTGCTTTTTTTTCTTTTTAAACAAGCATCTAAAGAGGAGGCAGCATTTAAGATTCGTTGTCAAAATGCAGTGCTTTTAAATTGAGTGTGGGTTGTGTTTTGTGCACGCTCACCCGCATATACACACAAGACTCCATTGGGTTAGGCAATAAAATGAGCACCACAATGTATTCAAATTGTTGTGTTTAATATTTTACGTCCTCTTGCCCAAATCCTAAAATTCTAATCACGTCCGTCTGCTAAGAGACCAAATGATCAAATCTTCCTACGTTAAATAGATTCCTAGTTACCAACTTCAATACACAACTTTTTTTGCCGTTCCTGTTTTCAAACTCCAGAGACAGGGTAACTTAAAAAACAAAAGTGACCGTCTGGCACCCAATGTCACAAACTGTGTGGCGTTTAAAAGGAAACAGAATCGATGCCATTTTCTTTTCTTTTCTTTCTTTTTGATAAGCCCAAGGACTGTTTTGAACTTGGATTGGTTTTAACTTGTAAAAGGGAAAAGGGGAAATTGTATATTCTCTCCCTTTTCTTTTGTCTTCTCCATCCTCAGAACTTTTTAATGTTTCTCCCCCCACCCACCCCCACCCGCCCCTCTCTTCGAAGATTTAATTTGGAAGTCATGGAAACTACCTATTATCTGATTTTAGTGTCGCGGGAGAACAGGAGAGGGAGGTAATCCTTGAATTAAATGGGCTTCCCCCCTCCCCTTTCCCTGTCTTTCTAAGTTGACCACACGCAATCGGTACAAGAGAATATTTTGTCCTCATGCTGAGAGAACGATAGATCAGGGAGTTTGAAGGCAGAGGAAGAATTTTCCTTTCTTTTTTTTCTTTTTGGAGGAGGCGCGCGGGGGGGGGGGATAACGTTTAATTTACAAATGGATCTTGGTGATAAGAAAGCCACTGGTTGATAACAAACCTCAAATGAAAAGGGATTTCCCCCCCCCCCCTACCCTCTAATGAAAGGTTCGGAGCTATCGCTTAAAGAGCTAAAAAGGAGTTTTGATAGGGTCACAGACAAGGAAGAAGATTGCTTGGCGTTATCAAACTGAACCACCCAAATTGATTTCTTATTGGTAGGGCAACATTTTCTCCTAGCTGCTCATCTTCTCCCTTTCTTTTAAACCCATTTGCTGCTCTTTGCTACACCCCCCCCCCCTTTCTTCTCTTAAACAGGAACGTAATATTTTTTAATGCTGTTTTTCATAGAGAGGTTATCATCTAATCTAATCTCCCTGGTGGTAAAGTGACAGGGACTTTATTGGAGCTGGCCGCTGGCATCTATTTTCAGTGCAGTTTTCAACCACGGTCTAGGTGAGGTTGGAAGGAGCATGATTTTTTTTAAAGAAAAGAAAATGGCATTGGAAGCGAATCTTATCGATTAGGAAGGGACTGGTTTGCAAACGATGCCGTGATTCAGTAGGGTCGTCCTGTAGAAGTTTAGAAGGGCTTGTTTGGGGAAAGAAAGGCCTTTTCGTAAAGGCTTAGAGCTAACCAAATGTTTAGGCACCTGTGGAGCCAAGCCAAATGTGTTTATCAGAAAAGAAAATTGCATTGCATAGAAGTCTGTTTTGGGGCTTTGCGGAGCAGCAATAAAATTCAAAGAACACTGCTGTCTTCAGCTAAGTGTCATGGGAAAGATTAAGCAACAAACGCTTGATTGTGAAAACACAGATATTATTCTTTTGAGTCTCTCCGTCCCTCTCTTCCATAAAGCCCCTAGAAATAACAGAAGGAACAAATGGAAAACCAGAGGTTTGCCGGGAAAACAAACAGTTAGTTTGTGTGTTCCTGAAGAGCTCAGAAGATTGTCTTGTTGCTGTGGCCAACCTGAGGCTCTGGTGACATGTGCTCTTTTTCTCCTCTCCAGGTCCCCATCCCAACCTGTTGACTTTTGTCCATAACTGATGGAGGCTTTGAAGGACCACAGATTAGTTTCAGCGATAGGGTGATTGCCCAAGAGATTTTTGAAGGTTGAGCAAGGTTGAAAGAAACCTGGAGACTCAAATGAGTCAACAGATGGTTGGTTTTCCATTTGACGGATCGCTAGATGATAAAACCAGAATAAAACAGGCAGAACAATCCGTTTCTTGCTGTGGAGTTTTGATTATGCCCCATGTCTTCAATTCATGCTATTTTACATTACTGTGGATTATTTTAAAGATCCATATTCTTGAACACGAATATCGGTTTAAAGATCTACTTGTACAGTCTTAAAACTCAGCCCTGGATAATGTTGGTGATGTTATATGTGACTCCACCTTGTGTGCATCTGGTGGTCCAAACTTGATTTTGTTCTGGGCCACTAAGATGTCTTTTAAAAAAAGAAAAGAAATGGAAACTGTAAGGTCTACAGATTTTCTTGCTAACATTTAGCAAGTCATGTCATCCAAAGGCTAGGCGTGGCTTAAGGGAAAGAAGATGATTTTTTAGATGAAAATTTGAGATATGGTCCATAAATATCTTAATCCGATTTCATCAGATTCCTGAAATGTCCCCTTTTTCTGCCTATCATTTCATGTAGAGTAGCTTTACGGCGTTTAATGTTGCATTTGTCACAGCGAAAACTGATATCTGATGTCCAGCTGGAGCATTGGAACACAATCCTTTGGATTTCGCATTTCTCCAAATTGTGACACGGTAAATTTTCCACCCAGGAACTGCTCGAAAGATTTAAAATCGCTATTCCTGCAGAACTGGGACGCTATGTGCAAATATAGATGGGATTGTCATTTATTCGTAGTTGTATTCCAGTTTTGTCTCAATTCCTGGTTAAAAGACCTCAAAAGCTCCATGTTCTATTTTTCTGTGCTTATGTTTTTGAAATCAGGGCAAGAAGACAGGCGTGCCTTGGTAGAAAAAATATAATAATTATCTTATCATAGCTTGTTGTGCTGAATAGAACTGGGGGAACCCCTATCATATGTTACATGGGCATTACATTGACCTGCAGTGGTCATGGGTACAGATGTATGAAGGCCACCATTTTTGTTGTGAACTCCTTTCCTGGTCACAAAATTGAATGTTTAAGGATCCTCTTAGAAAGCTGCAACCCATCCTATCCTATAGATTCACACTAGGGACTTCTTTTTTTTAAAGGCATTGGTAGACAAAGGCACCCTTTAGTGACGTGGAAAGAAAATGCCCCAATTCTGTAACTGTCCCTTGTTAAACAGGAAAACTTCTACAGAAATGGAGGGCACGAGACTTAAATAGCAACAAATTAATTCAGCGATAGGCTGACCAGCCAAGAGGTATTTGAACAACCAAAGATGAACAAGCTTGAAGGGGACTTCAGACTCCGATGAGTTGAGTTGAGACGGTTTAAATTTTCAATATTATTTTTCTCAAAAAGGAGAACCAAAGGGGTTTTTCCAAAGGGATAGCAATAGCAATAGCAGTTAGACTTATATACCGCTTCATAGGGCTTTCAACCCTCTCTAAGCAGTTTACAGAATCAGCATATCGCCCCCACAGTCTGGGTCCTCATTTCAGCCACCTCGGAAGGATGGAAGGCTGAGTCAACCCTGAGCCGGTGAGATTTGAACCGCTGAACTGCAGATAGCAGTCAGCTGAAGTGGCCTGCAGTACTGCACTCTACCCACTGCCCCACCTCGGCTCTCAGGGATAACTCTTGAGGAATGAGATAAACTCCATGTCCCCTCCGGTTGGCTTCTTTTAATCCTTGTAACCTATTTATGTTTCTATGCAATTGTTAATTTTGCTTCTTTTCTCTCTCTCTCTCTCTCTTTTTCTCTTTTTTTTCCCGCCCTGGACTTGGGTCTATAGGAGACACACAGAAGGGTCAACCCAATCGGACCCCCAAGACAAAGGATGCCCATGTCTGTGGCAGATGTTGCGCCGAGTTCTTTGAACTGACGGACCTGCTACAACACAAGAAGATCTGTACTAAAAATCAACTGGTTTTAATTGTGAATGAAAGCTCTGTATCTCCTTCGGAAGCCTTCCCTCCTAGCCCTCCGAAAGATCATCCCGATGAACGGAAGACTAACACAGATAACAACGCGGGTCAAGTTGAAGGCAGCAACGTTCCCGAGCGAGACGACAAACTTGACAAGGAAGAAACCATGGATACGGAGCCTTCTTCTTCCAGCGTTAGCAAAAGCACTAGCAGTACTTCCCAGACCGTCAACAGTACTATTGCAAGCAGTAACTGCTCCACCAAGGGTACCTCAGCTCTTACAACCTCTCTACCTCAACTGGGAGATCTGACCATGCTGGGCAATTTCTCTGTGATCAATAGCAATGTCATCATCGAGAACCTTCAGAGCACGAAAGTAGCGGTGGCCCAGTTCTCTCAGGAAGCGCGCTGCAATGGCACCACAACCCACAAGTTGGCCGTCCCTGCCCTCATGGAGCAACTCTTGGCTTTGCAGCAGCAACAGATCCATCAGCTGCAACTGATTGAACAAATCCGCCACCAAATATTACTGCTGGCGTCCCAGAATGCAGACGTGCCAACAACGTCGCCGAACCCGTCGCAGAGTACAGTACGAGCATCCGCCAACCCCTTGTCGACATTAAGTTCCCATTTATCCCAACAGCTGGCTGCCGCAGCCGGATTGGCACAAAGCCTCGCCAGCCAGTCTGCCAGCATTGGTGGTCTGAAACTCCTGTCTCCTCTACAGCTACCTCAGAGCAATTCTGGCAACACTACGATTCCATCCAGTAGCAGCTTATCTCCGAGTATTAGCCTAGCTACCGCAGCGATCACAACGTCATCTTCCGACAAAGTCACTACGAACACTGGTGGTCCACCACTTGGCAACCCGGCAGGGACCGTGTCATCATCGCCAGCTTTTGCAATAAGCAGTTTATTAAGCCCTGTATCAAATCCTCTTCTACCTCAGCCCACTTCTAGTAATAACTCTGTGTTCCCCAATCCTTTATCCAATCTCGGAACAACCGCAGAGGACTTAAGCCCGTTGTCTGCTTTGGCCCAGCAGAGGAAAAACAAGCCGCCCAATCTAGCTGCTTTCGAAACAAAAAGCAACTCGGACGAAGCCTTCTTCAAGCATAAGTGCAGGTTCTGCGCGAAGGTTTTCGGGAGCGACAGTGCCTTGCAGATCCATTTGCGTTCTCACACTGGGGAGAGGCCCTTCAAGTGCAACATCTGTGGCAACCGGTTTTCCACCAAGGGGAATTTAAAAGTCCACTTCCAACGGCATAAAGAAAAATACCCTCACATACAAATGAACCCGTATCCGGTGCCCGAGCATTTAGACAACATCCCCACCAGTACGGGGATCCCATATGGGATGTCCATACCACCAGAGAAACCGGTCACCAGTTGGTTGGACAACAAGCCAGTGTTATCTACTTTGACCCCGTCTGTTGGCCTGCCGCTCCCACCCACAATCCCAAGCTTGACACCGTTCATCAAAACGGAGGAGCCTCAGCCCATTCCTATCAGTCACCCTTCATCTAGTCCTCCATCTTCTGTCAAAAGCGACTCTGGCTCCATCGACCCCGCGGGGAAGAACTCTAACGGGCCTCTGGCGGACGGGGAAATGGGCGCTTTGCTGCCCTCCGGTGACAAACCCGAAGAAAGCATGCCCAGCATTTCTTCTAGTCTGAACCACTCTGTCACCTCCCCAGCGGCAGAATCGGATTCCAGCAACGTGGTTGCTTTTACCAGTCCGCTGATGCCTCTCATGTCCGAGCAGTTTAAGGCTAAGTTTCCATTTGGAGGGCTGCTGGATGGAACGCCAGCCTCGGAGACCTCAAAGCTACAGCAACTTGTAGAAAACATCGACAAAAAGGCAAGCGACCCGAACGAGTGTCTCATATGCCACCGGGTGCTCAGCTGCCAGAGTGCTCTGAAAATGCACTACCGCACGCACACTGGCGAAAGGCCCTTCAAGTGCAAGATCTGTGGCCGGGCCTTCACTACGAAAGGCAATCTAAAGACCCACTATAGCGTCCATCGTGCCATGCCGCCTTTGAGGGTGCAACATTCCTGCCCCATCTGCCAGAAAAAGTTCACCAATGCAGTTGTGTTGCAGCAGCACATCAGGATGCACATGGGAGGCCAGATCCCTAACACGCCAGTGACGGAGAACTATCCCGAGTCCATGGAATCTGACACAGGCTCATTTGATGAGAAGACCTTTGATGACCTGGATGCCTTCTCCGATGAGAACATGGAAGACTGTCCCGATAGTAGCATAGCAGACACCCCTAAGTCGGCCGATGCCTCTCAAGATAGTTTATCATCCTCCCCGTTGCCACCAGAGATATCAAGTATTGCTGCTTTAGAAAACCAGATGAAGATGATCAATGCAGGGCTGGCCGAGCAGCTACAAGCGAGTTTGAAATCCGTGGAAAACGGATCGGTCGAAGGGGACATTATGACAAACGATTCTTCCTCAGTTGGGGGTGATATGGAAAGTCAAAGTGCTGGAAGTCCTGCCATTTCAGAGTCTACCTCTTCCATGCAGGCCTTATCCCCATCCAACAGCACAACGGATTTCTACAAATCACCGGGCATCGACGAGAAACCGCTACGGACTTTACCGAACGACTTTGCCAACGGTTGGCCTGTCGCCTTTGCCAACGGCGGTGCGTTGGACCTGACCTCGGGCAACCCGGAAAAGATGGTGAAGGAAGAGCCGCTGGGCATGTTGTTTCCTTTCCGCGACAGAGGCAAACTTAAGAACACGGCGTGCGACATTTGCGGCAAAACGTTTGCTTGTCAGAGTGCCTTGGACATTCACTACAGAAGTCATACCAAAGAGAGACCATTTATTTGCACAGTCTGCAATCGTGGCTTTTCCACAAAGGGTAATTTGAAGCAGCACATGTTGACACATCAGATGCGAGATCTACCATCACAGCTCTTTGAACCGAACTCCAACCTTGGCCCAGCTCAGAACTCTTCCTCCTCCTCCTCCTCCTCCGTCGTACCTGCAAACTCTCTCTCATCGCTCATAAAGGCCGAGGTCAACGGTTTTGTACACGGGCCTCCTCAGGACCACAAAGAGACACTGCCCAGCTTGCTTCCTTCGGGACCTTTGCTCCCTTCGGCGACATCCCCGGTCTTACTTCCAACTCTGCCTCGAAGGACGCCCAAACAGCACTTCTGCAATGCCTGTGGGAAGACCTTCTCGTCTTCCAGTGCTTTGCAAATCCACGAAAGGACCCACACAGGAGAGAAGCCTTTCGCCTGCACAATTTGTGGAAGAGCTTTCACCACCAAGGGCAACCTTAAGGTACTCTCCCTTCCTCCCTCTATCTTACAACACTATGTTCCCCCCTCCCTTTAGCTGCACACTTGTGTTGCATCGTCCCAACAGGATTCACATTTTGCACCAAGCCATAATGGGGTTGATTTGGTATTTGGCTTCCTTTCTTGGGTAGATTTAGCCCAGGGGTGGGATTCATTTTTTTTTCTGTGGGTGTGGCTTGGTGGGCATGGCAGGCAAAGGATACTGCAAAATCCCCATTCCCTCTCCACTCCAGGGGAAGGATACTGTAAAATCCCCATCCCCTCTCCACTCCAGGGGAAGGATACTGTAAAATCTCCATTCCCTCTCCACTCCAGGGGAAGGACACTGTAAAATCCACATTCCCTCTCCACTCCAGGGGAAGGATACTATACAATCCCCGTTCCCTTTCCACTCAAGGGGAAGGATACTGTAAAATCTCTATTCCCTCTCCACTCCAGGGGAAGGATACTATACAATCCCCGTTCCCTTTCCACTCAAGGGGAAGGATGTAAAATCTCCATTCCCTCTCCACTCCAGGGGAAGGATACTGTAAAATCCCCATTCCCTCTCCAGGGGAAGGATACTGTAAAATCTCCATTCCCTCTCCACTCCAGGGGAAGGATACTATACAATCCCCGTTCCCTCTCCACCCCAGGGGAAGGATACTGTAAAATCCCCATTTCTTCAGCACGATGCGTTCACTGGGCCACCATCACATGAATGTTGTATGGGATCTGGGCTGTTAATTTCTCTTGGTGATTTTTGCATGATAAATAGGACTTCTGTACAGGCAATCCTTGACTTACAATGTTCTGCTTAGTGACCATTCAAAGTTACAACAGCACTGAAAAAGTGACTTATCTCGCTTAGCAACTGAAATTTGGGGCTCAGTTGTGGTCGTAAGTCGAGGACTGCCTGTATAACCAGTAGGGTTTGTGTGTGACTTGTGAATGGCTGTATCCATGCATTCTGAAAGCATAGTCCTAATTGGAGCCTTGATGGCCCATTCTGGTGGATGCATTCCTTCCATGCTTTTTTCTTTTTATCCAGTGATAAAATTGCAGCCAATTTTAAGTATATAATGTTTAAGAAAACAATACAATATAATAGCAGAGTTGGAAGGGACCTTGGAGGTCTTCTAGTCCAACCCCCTGCTTAGGCAGGAAACCCTATACTGTTTCAGACAAATAGCTATCCAACATCTTAAAAACATCCAGTGTTGGAGCATTCACAACTTCTGGAGGCAAGTTATTCCACTGATTAATTGTTCTCACTGTCAGGAAATTTCTCCTCAGTTCTAAGTTGCTTCTCTCCTTGATTAGTTTCCACCCACTGCTTCTTGTCCTGCCCTCAGGTGCTTTGGAGAATAATTTTACTCCATAGTTTTAAACAGAGGGACAAGTTCTTTTCTTAAGTATAAATAGATTAAAGAATTTACAGCTAATGTTTGAGTTACAACCATTTTGCTCATCACGGTCAAAACCTGTGAGTTTTGAAATAATAATTCAAAATAATTCAGTAACAATTTTGAAACCTTTTTTTTGTAGCAATTGTTAAGTGAATCCCACAGTCGTTAAGTGAACCTCTGGTTTACTACAGGTGGCTTTTTTTTTTTTTTTTGCTGCAAACTGGAAGTAAATACTGGTGTTTGGCAAAACTGTCCCAAAATATCATCATGAGACTGAAGCCGCCATAAATACATCCCAGTTGATGAACATCTGAAGGGGGCAGGGGTGTCACAGGAGTGTGGAAAGGGGATTTTGGACCGTTGCAACCTCAAATATGGGGTCATAAATACCCCCTGTTGCCCCCCCGGGTCCATCAGTACTTCTAACAGTCACTTAAATGACTGGACGTAAATAAAAACTACTTTCACATGTGTTTGTATGTGTGTTATGCGTGAACACATCATGCGCTTGCTGTCCTTGTGACAATATAATACAGAAATGACATGGATTTGTTTTTGGGGTTTTGGAAAAAGTTATGGGAGGAGAAGGATTAATATATTTGTAATTGTTGATGGACCAGGGTTTGATGGGTTTTCTCTCCATTCTTTTCTTTTGATCCTTCTGCATTTTTGCCCCCCCTGATGGGGACTTCCTTTTTAACTCCTTCCTTACCCCTTTCATCCTTATTTTAAACATTATTTTTCACAATTCTGAGCTTGCCTGGGTGTTAAACAGAGAGAGGCACGTCCAATTTAGACCCGGATTGTGCTTCACAAGACCGAAATTCCAAATGTAGAGGTTCCTGTGAAATGCAGCTTCTGCCAAAGGAGAAATTAGTTCTTTATTATTCTTATTCACTGTTTGTATCTGGCTGGGGCAAAGTTTTTAACGACTCTTCTAGATTTTTATCGCTGTCTCTAATTTGAAAGGCTGGTAAAGCAGCTTTTAAATGGAGTTTTGTTCTCCTGTCCATCCCATTGCTTAGCTGAGCATTCCTCCAGAAATGGTTGCAAAAAAAATAGGAAATTAAAATGTACCAGTTTCAGGGTCGTTTAAAAACTGTTACGACTTTCACTTTGAATTTTTGGGGACCGCTGGCCTCCATGTATGTGACATGAGCAGCAAATAAAGACATACAGTTAGTCCTTGACTTACAACAGTTTGTTTTAACGACCACGTGAAAATTCGGACGCTGGACAACTGGTTCATATTTACGACCGTTGCAGGGATCGTGTGGTCCTCTTTTTGCGTCCTTCTTACAAGCAAATTTAATGGGGAAGCAAGGTCACACAATGCGGCATAACTCACCTAACAAATGTCCCACTTAACGACATGCATTTGGGGCTCCTTTGTGGTCATAAATCGAGGACTGCCTGTATTTCAATCTGTGAAAGCTTGACCTTCTTGTGAATTGGATTCTGGGCTCATTCATGGCCCTTCAAGGTCATTTCAGGACATTTTTTCTTCAACATGAAACTAAACTCAAGGTAGTAATACCTTTTGAAATTTACTCGAGTCCTGCTCAGTCGTGGGCCAAATCCCGAACTTGGTTGTTGCTGTTGTTTTTAAGCAAAGTCAGTCTGTGGTGTGTATCTTAAGATCCACTGCAGATCTATTTGGGATAGGAAAAGAAGATGTTGTGATGATAAGGGAACTCACTGGGCCGATAGGACAGATAAGAATCCTGCTGTCCTGTTGCTTTGAACTAGAGTTTCTTCAAATTCTTAATTGTTGATGAATAGAATTAGAATAGAATTAGAATAGAATTAGAATAGAATTAGAATAGAATTAGAATAGAATTAGAATAGAATAGAATTAGAATAGAATTAGAATAGAATTAGAATAGAATTATTAGAATAGAATTAGAATAGAATTATTAGAATAGAATTAGAATAGGACAGGACAGGACAGGATAGGACAGGATGGTATAGCAGAGTTGGAAGGGACCTTGGAGGTCTTCTAGTCCAACCCCCTGCTCAGGCAGGAAACCCTATTCCATTTCAGACAAATGTTTGTCAAAACTCTTCTTGAAAACTACCGGTGTTCGGGCATTCACAACTTCTGGAGGCAAGTGGAAGCTAATCAAGGAGAGAAGCAACTTAGAACTGAGGAGAAATTTCCTGACAGTTAGAACAATGAATCAGGGGAACAACTTGCCTCCAGAAGTTGTGAATGCTCCAACACTGGAAGTTTTTAAAGAAGATGTTGGATAACCATTTATCTGAAGTGGTGTAGGGTTTCCTGCCTAGGCAAGGGGTTGGACTAGAAGACCTCCAAGGTCCCTTCCAAATCTGTTATTCTATTCTATTCTGTTCTGTTCTGTTCTAGTTGTTCCACAGATTAATTGTTCTCACTGTCAGGTGATGTTGATAGGTAATATTCTTTATTCCCAGCTTAGACCAGAGGTGGTTATCCAGATGTTGCTCAATTGCCCCCCCCCCAGATGCTGTAGGACAGCCAATAGTGAAGAACACTTTGCTTTACAAATCCTGAACATCTGGAGGAATAATTCCCCCATGTCGGAGGCTAAACCAGGTTGAGGGAGAGAGATATGTCTGGTTCATCGAAGTGAAGACTTGAGGATGACGGGATAGCTATCTTCCAGTCCTTGAGAGACTGTCAAAGAGAAGAGAGGATTGACTTAGTCTCTAAAGGACCTCAGGACAGGACAAGGAGTAATGGGTGGAAGCTTGTTAAAGAGACATCCCACGTGGAACTAATTCCTGACACTGAGAACAATTAATCAATGGAACAGGTTGCCTACTGGGAGTTGTGGGACTCCATCACTGGAGGCTTTCAAAAATAGATTGGACAATCATTTGTACCAGGATGGTATGAGGCTCCTTCCATGAGCAGGAGTGATTCTATATTCTATGTTCTGTGTTTAGCTTAAGACCATGGGTCTCCACACGTGTCGACTTTAAGACTTATAGACATCAATTCCCAGAATTCCTCAGCCAATGGACTTCAACTCCCAGAATCCCATGCTGGCTGAGGAATTCTAAGCGTTGAAGTCCCCAAATTGCCAAATTTGGAGACCCTAAGGCTTAGACCACAAAACTCAAGAGAGAGGCTACCGCCTTCAGGAGTATCTTGACCCTACCTCACAGCCGCTGCTAATCTGTGTCTCTTTCAGGTGCACATGGGGACGCACATGTGGAACAGCACCCCCGCCAGGCGAGGCAGACGGCTCTCCGTGGACGGGCCCATGACTTTCCTCGGAGGCAACCCCGTCAAATTCCCAGACATGTTTCCAAAAGATTTGGCCGCGAGGTCGGGAAATGGTGACGCTTCCAGCTTCTGGAACCAATACGCCGCGGCCCTCTCCAACGGTTTGGCCATGAAGACCAACGAGATCTCAGTCATCCAGAACGGGGGGATCGCCCCCGTTCCTGGGAGCCTGGGCAATGGCAGCAGCTCCCCACTTAGCGGTTTGACCGGCAGCCTGGAGAAATTCCAGGATTCGGAACCTAACGCGCCTCTAGCGGGCCTGGAGAGGATGGCAGGCAGCGAAAACGGGACCAGCTTCCGGCTCACCTGCTTCGTGGAGGACAGCAAAGAGATTGTAACGAGTTAGGACAAAAAAAGGTTGTGGATACTTTTGTGCAGTTTGTTGCAATTGAAAGTGGGTTGGGGAGGGGGTTGTGTTGCGGGGTGTTTCCCCTCCCCTGTTTGTTTTCGTTTTGTTTTGGCAAATCCACGGCACAGAAACATTAAAGACACATCCTTTTTGTACCCGTTCCGACATCTTTAGAGTTCTAAAAAAAACAAACAGTTTATTTATTAGTGATAATAACTTTCTTTGTTTATTTGTTTGTTCTTGGCTTTGCAGGGATATGCAAGCGTTAAGTTCTGTAATACTAATTGACTAGAGTGCTGTAACATTTATGGCAACACAAGTCTGTTTTTGGCCAGGCGCCCCCCCCCCCTCGTTCTGGCTTTTTTAATTTATTTCTCTCCTTCCAAGTTTTAACCTTAAAAACGTTTTGGTGGTTTGTGCGGTTGTGCCTCCCAGCCCTTTCCGCCACACTTTCACTCCTCCCGCGCGTGTAAACACAAACAAACGAAACGTACCTGCGTGTGCCCCCCTTCGATCCGGACGGAAACGTTTGTTGGCAAAGAAGTTGCTTTAATTGCACAACCAGCTCTGCGCCCTGGATTGGAAAAAAAAAAAAAGGACCACGTTAAAAAATATCGAAGGAGGCGTATTCCTTCGCCGTGGGCTCAATTTGTGTTTTTCGTTGGTTTGGTTGGAAATTTCCTTTTTTTTTTTTTTTTACTCGACGGTGAATTCAATTGGCTACGATTATGATTAGGTAGATTTCTTTCGTCCCCTTTAGAAATGGTCCTCCATTTTTCTTTTTTTTCTTTTTTTGGTATTGTGCTTTTTTACTGGAGTCGTCTTAGATGTCCGTTTGTTTCTGTACTGTAAACGAGCACGAGATGATTAGCGAAAAAACCCCACAGTATTGTTTTGATAGTTCGAAACCCTCTGCCTTGTAGGTATATTATTAAAAAAAAAAAAAGTACTGGACTTTTGTGCTGCTAAGATTATCTCAAACCACACCTTCCATGGACAACTTAAGATGCTCTTGTACATACGGTGAGAAATATCAAGCTCATTAAAAACGAAATGTACATATCTACTCAGCGAGATCAACGTCTTGACTAAGGGAATTAACTGCAGTGTTGTTTATTTTGTATTGGGTACGACAGGAAAACAAAACGAAACAAAAATCTCTTTGGACTGTGATATGCACTTTCTTGGAAAGAAAAAAAACAAGTCCAGTTACTTTATCCTTTAATACTTACTAACAGCAGAAAGACTGTAATTTTCTGCCAGTAATCAAATACATTTTTTTTCCTCCAACAGATGAAAACTGGATTGTGTTGTCTGTTTTAACGAAGATGGTTTTATTCTAGAATATGTGGGACCTCTTAGGTGAATGGGCCAGTTAAAAAGATGGGAAAGGGGGACATGGAGAAGTTTTAGAATAACAGAGTTGGAAGGGACCTTGAAGGCCTTCTAGTCCAACCCCCTGCCTAGGCAGGAAACCCTACACCACTTCAATCAAATGGTTGTCCAACATCTTCTTAGAAACGTCCAGTGTTGGAGCATTCACAACTTCTGGAGGCAAGTTGTTCCGCTGACTAATTGTTCTAACTGTCAGGAAATTTCTCCTGAGTTCTAAGTTGCTTCTCTCCTTGATTAGTTTCCCCCCATTGCTTCTTGTCCTGCCCTCAGGTGCTTTGGAGAGTAGCTTCACCCCCTCTTCTTTGTGGAAGTTCCTGAAATATCAAAACGCTGCTATCATGTCACCCCTAGTCCTTCTTTTCATTAGTACTGAACAGGAAGGGGGGGGGGGGGACAAAGAATGGAACTACAGCACCTATTAGCCCCAGCAAGCAGGGCATGATGGTAGGAACAAGCATGGATTTTCAAGTAGCGAATCGAGTCTCGAGGGCTTTCTGTTGGTGCCAAATCCATGCCTTCTTCGTCCTTCTTCATTAGATTTGTTACATTAAAAATATGGAAGATGGCCACTTTTCACAGCCACTCCTATTTTATCATTATTATTTTGCCCAACGGAGAGGGCCTTCCCTTGCTGGAGAAGGGAACATTGAATGGCCAAGCTTTGGATATTCTGGGGGAGGACAATGCCACACTCAGGGCATGTTTGACAAAGGCAACATGGCAGTAATATGTTGACACACCTGTGTGAAATAAGAATGGAATGGAATAACAGAGTTGGGAGGGGACCTTGGAGGTGAGTTGGGATAAATTATTGTCTATCGAAATTTGAAATTTTCAGGGAAGGAAATGTTGCTTTCATTCCCAATTGTTTCCCCCTATTCAAACGTGTGGAGAAAGGGAAGGAAATCATCTAAGGCAGTGTTGGTGAACCTTTTCGCTAAACCTTCCAGTTTCCAGCGCACATGCGCATGCGCAGACCAGTTGGCCAGTGCGCAAGCACATGCCGGAAAGCAGAAGAGCAGCCCCCCCTGGTGTGCATGCATGCGCTGGGAAGATTATCTTCCAATTTCCAATGATCTCGTTTCTGGAGCGCAAAGACCAGTTGAGCTGGTCATGCGCTCCAGAAACCAGACAATCATCTTTCCAGCACAGGCATGCGGTTTTTGGCGCTCCCACATGTGTGAAGACCAGCTGGCCAGCGCACTGGAACCAGGAAGAGCAACAGTCGATGGGGAGATGGCTTTGCGTGCCACTTCCGGCACGTATACCATAGATTCGCCATCATGGCTGTAAGGGATGTTTCCTTGGGGATGCTTGTTATAATGCTTATAATCTACAGTATGAAGATTGTCATCTTCGTGATTAAGCTAGGACCATTCTGGATTCCCTCGTAAAGGCCAGATTTTCTGGAGGAAATTTCCATATGTGGATGTCTTGTCTTTTCCTAATCTCGGATGGCAACCTGATCCTTTGAAAGTTGACCTGAACAAGGCCATCAATTAGACTATTGAGTTTTGGGGTTTTTCGCTTTGCTGAACTTGTTCGTGACCAAGTAATCTGAAAGGTTTTGACAGTTGGTTCCACCACAAAACCGCGTTCGACTAAAGGGCGCTCGACGAAACCGCGTAGCTGACGTCATCACAGGGCAACAACAGCACGGAGACAGAAGCACACTGTAAACGCTAAACCTAAAATTAACCCCTAAACCTAAACCTAACCTCCCTAAACCTAAACCTAATCCTAAACCTAACCCTAAACCTAACCCTAAACTTAATCCTAACCCTAACCCTTAACCTAACACTTAACCTAACCCTAAATCTAAACCTAATCCTAACCCTTAACCTAACCCTAAATCTAAACCTAACCCTTAACCTAACCCTTACCTTAACTTGAATTGGCTTGCTTTCAAAGCGCTATTTAAAGTGCCCTTCTTTCTCCGTGCTCGCTGTTGTCGCCCTGTTGATGATGTCAGCGATGCAGTTTAATCGGGCACGCTTTAGTCGAGCGCGGTTTTGTCATGCCACGTTGACAGTTCTGTCCCATCCATGGTTTGTAGAGAACAGTTTCCTGTTGCATTTGTCTACGGAGATTCCCAGTTCATCCTGGTCATGGTTGTCCCCAAGGTGCTTTTTCCAAGAATCAACTGGACTTCCTTGGTTGTTCTTTGAAGGGGTTCCGCTTCTCGTCCAAGATGCTTCTTCAGCTCCGTGGGACAACTCGTTCTCCCAAACAAGGATTGGGCAAGATAAACGAAATCGCCAATGGATTTTCATAGCGGGTTGGCCCAGGAAGAGAACAACAACTTAATTGTGCCAGTCAACATTGTGGCCGTAGACCAAGACCACCGTGAAAGAGGTGATGATGGCTGTATGAGTCTATCAAGAACATTATAGATGTTCATTCCTTTCATCCCTTGATCCAGAAGAGGAAGAAGTAGATTGTGAGAAGCAGAGATGTTATTCGACTAGTTCAGCTTCCGCACTGCCATCAGGAGAACGAGTTGTTCCAACGGAGCTGAAGAAGCCTCTTGGATGAGAAGCAAAAAGTCTTCAAAGAAAAACCAGAAAGTTCAGTTGTCTCTTGAAAAAGCACCTTCGGGACTGTTGACCTTGGCTGATCTCATAATAGCTAAGCAGTGGCAACCTGTGGCATGTTCGAGGCACGAACATAGCTCCATGCATACCCCAGCTGGTTTTGGAGGTTCCATGCTCAACCCACGAGGCCTGTTCCATGCAGAGCATGAAAGGTAAACCATTTTGCTTGGCGCAATGGACTAAAACAGAGAACAGCCCGAGTTTTATCCTTGTTTTGAAATTATGACTGTTGCTACTGCATATTTCTCCTAGCTAAGGCGGGGGCTCAGCTTGGTGGCAGGACCTAACCAACCTTGGCTGATCTCCAAAAGCTACGAAGAACGAGGCCTACTGAGTTCTTGGAGGAGAGGCTATAAAGCGTAGAGGCTAGGACAGGAAATTGAAAATCATCCCACGAGAAGGTAATGACAAATGACTTAAAGCTCTCCTGCCAAGAAAACGGCAGGAGCGTTCAACTTGAAACATGCTTCACCTTTTAGTTAAGTCTGCGTATGAAGGAACAGAGTCTATCCGCAGAGATTTACACTCGGAAGTAAATCCCGTTGAGTTGAGTTGAGATTACTCCCAAGTAATTGGTGCAGGTTCAAGTTATGGCACGGAATTGTGAACCCCTGAAACGCATTACGGATGAATGCCTTGATTTAAGAGGTTTTTAAAGTTTGTTGGAAAAGGGCAAACCTTTGGCATGTGTTCCCTCTGTGGGCATGCGAGCTGTCGCCCAGCTCAGCTTCACTGCGCATGTGCACGCACCTCCCACCAGCCAAACTTTGGGAAACTGCCATGCATGCAGGAGATGTGCGTGCATGCGCAGAGGGTCTTGTATGCATGCACTGGGGGTGGGAGTGTGGGGTGGTGGTGGTGCAGCGCCCCCCATGCCCCATTTTTGGTTTCAGGAGGCTTCAGGGAGGCCCAATATAGGATGTGGAGGGTTGCATGCATAAGCGGCTGGAGCAAAGGGGCATGGGGTATGTGAGGGGAGCATGGGGGGTCATGTGTGCATGCACAGGGGGCAGGGCACATTGCATTACGGGTGTGGGCACACACAAACGATGTTGGCACATGAAAAGAAAAAAGATTAGGCATCACCGGTCTAAAGTAAACCGAAGGGCAGATAAAATTGTCCTTTACGGTTTTCTTCGTGTTCCTTGTTCGCGTCAGATCACATCTGTAGAAGCCGGCCACCCCCATCAAGGCACGTCCTGGGAAGGAAGAACTGCTGCTTGATTATTGCAAGTGGATTTTGGAAACCCCTTCTGTTTTATTGGAGGTTTTGACGGGTTGAGTTTGAAGCTCTTGATGGTGGTGGTGGTGGTGGTGGTTGTTTTTCTTAAAGTCATGCTTCATCATTTTGAAGCTCCTCATCTGGCCGGACTTCCCTTTGAAGTTGGGCTTCGCAATGTCCTGGAAGGAAGATTTTGTACACTCTCTTGCAAATGGTGCAGTTTTTTTCTGCAGCAAACTTGAAAAGCAATCTTTCGTTTTCTTGTTTCAAAGAAGGCGGGAATATTGGACAAAACAGCAAAGTCTTGCGGCATTCGTCCAGGTTTTAATTTGGTTGCTTAGAGTCGCAAGGAGAGCTTCAACGACAGTTGTAATTGTCTATCATAACTTATGTGAAGTTTTTCTCATGTAGTGAGGATGCTCAATGAACGTTTGTTTTACTGCAGAGAGTCTCTCCCTTTGGGGTCCTTTTGTGCGGGTTGGAGGGGGACAGAAATGCCAACTTGGGGTCTGCTTCAGCCTCCTGGTGTGGGGCTTTGGGCGAAGGCTGGAGGGAAGTGCCACTGATGGCGAAGAGCTGGAGGGCTTCATTCCAGTGGGACTGCATCATGGCCTGGAACTGGCTGACCATCTCAGCCCGCTGAGCCTCCAGGTGCTGGTACCTGGCCTTGCACTCCTGCAGGTCTTCCCTCTGCTTGGAAACGCTATGCTCATAGTCCTCAGTGAGGCGCTTCTGCTGAGCCTCCTTCTCGCTCAGATCCGATTTGAACTGAGCTGTTTTGCCAACTCTTTCTCCTGGTGGCTGCTTAGCTCCAGCAACAGCTTCCTGTTGGGGCCCTAAGGAGCCCGGGTGGGGAGGGGTGGAGTGGCTGGGAGGGGAAGGGCGAGTAGAGGCTGGCGAGGCGCCCCTCGACGTGAGTAACATCGAGTTGGCCACGCCCATCCAGTCACATAACCATCTAGCCACGCCCACCCAGCCAGTCATTAGACAAATTTCCAGTTTCCAGTTTTTATTGGTATTTGTATGCCGCCCACTCCCAAATCCTATTAGTGGTCCGTGGGATTTAAAATTATGAATTTAGTGGTCCCTGAGGTCCGAAAGGTTGGTGACCCTTGGTCTGAGCTGTTTCTCTGACAGTCTGCAACTTTCGACAGGAGCTTAAATCTCAAGGAAAAAGATAAATTTCCCCACTGGGCTTTTCTTCAGATACCGTAGGAAATTCAGGAAGTCCTTGACCTATGACCCCAATCAGGAGCAGAAGTTTCTTCCGCTGAGCAATGTGGTTGTTGAATGAATCTTGGGGCCCGATTTCATCACCCTGTTTTGGCCGTGATCATTAAGGACTCTCAAGTGAGGATGCTTGGTTGGTGGAAGAGGAGAGCTTTCCATCAACAAACCACAAGACTCACAGTTGCTCCTTTTAGGATCTCCAGCAATGACGTGAGCTCCAAAACTGTAACTGAAAGAAATTGGAAAGAAGGTCTCACGCTGGAAGAAATGTCCGTCTGGGTTCAGTTCAGTGGCGGGATTCAGCCAGTTCGCACCTATTCGGGAGAACCGGTTGGTAACTTTCTAAGCAGTTCGGAGAACCAGTTTGTGGAAGAAATCTTTTGTTTTTTCCCACTTTACAGGGCTAATCCTGTAAGGAAGGCAGGAAGGAAACATTCTGGTGTTGTTTCTAGCCTCATCTTTATTGCCCTGCTTACAGAAACTGCCTCTCCGGTTTGTTTATTTATTTATTAGACTTATATGCCACTTCATAGGGCTTTCAGCCCTCTCTAAGCGGTTTACAATTTATTTATTTTTTAGCAAATTGAGTAAGCAACTTGCCCCCACAGTCCGGGTCCTCATTTCACCCACCTTGGAAGGATGGAAGGTTGAGTCGACCTTGAGCCGGTGAGCTTTGAACCGCTGAACTGCAGATCACAGTCAGCTAAAGTGGCCTGCAGTACCGCACCCTAACCACTGCGCCACCTCGGCTCACGGTTGACCCTTATTACATTATAACAGCTAAGGCGAAGCATCCATCAACGTGAGTGATGTTGAGTTGGCCACGCCCACACGGTCACATGACCACCAAGCCACGCCTACCCAGCTGGTCATTAGGGCAGAGAACCGGTTGTTAAATTATTTGAATCCCACCACTGGTTCAGTTCCAAATATGGGAAAAAACACACTGGAAACATGGAGGCTGTTTGGAAAGATGGTTTTAATGGTGGACAGGACCACGTGCCTTGGACCTCCTGGGTGAAAAGGGGAGAGATGCAGAGAGTTCCTGATTTTTATGCCCTCTCTGGGCTTTGAACTTCCTGGGGCACAGGAAGAGTATCCTGATTGGTTGCTTTCAGAGGTCATAGCTAGCTTTACCAGGATGTCTGTGTGTTAGGTTTGGTTGAAACTCGGTGGGTGGTACAATGAAGGGCAATGAAATGGGGGATATTTTTGTTATGTAGAATAGTCTGGCCGAGGCCTTAATGGCCCATTGACAAAGGGGAGGGGGTCGCAGGGAGCTGCTTTGTCTTTTAGCAATAGCAATAGCAATAGCAGTTAGACTTATATACCGCTTCATAGGGCTTTCAGCCCTCTCTAAGCGGTTTACAGAGTCAGCATATTGCCCCCAACAACAATCCGGGTCCTCATTTTACCCACCTTGGAAGGATGGAAGGCTGAGTCAACCCTGAGCCGGTGAGATTTGAACAGCCGAACTGCAGAACTGCAGTCAGCTGAAGTAGCCTGCAGTGCTGCATTTAACCACTGCACCACCTCGGCTCTTTAAAAGATGTTTCTCCTTTCCTCATCTAGAGAAATATAATATTCTGCCTTTTTAATATTTCCTAAAATATTTCATTCTTCTAGGAGAGAAGTGGGTGCTAACTTCCTTCAGTAGGGGAATAAGGTAGAAAAAGAAACTTTTTTGAGGGGGGGGCAGGGAAGCAACACATTTGAAAAAAAATTGGAAAGGCAGAACTTCAGTGATTTTTTATGCATGCCTCCCCCCCCCCCAAAAAAAAATAAGGAAACAAATGTATATGGGCTCTCATTTCTTTGAAGATTGTTATGCAATTTGGGTGCTTTGCAATGCAAAATTCCTGGGAGGGGGAGACGGGGACAACAAAGATGTAAATCAGATATTTTCCTATACAGTATATCTGATTTATCTCTTATACCCCCCAACTCTTTCATTTTGAGTTGTCTTTCGATGGATTTGCAAAACCAGAAAGTGCAACTTCTAAACGTTTCGCTTTTCCTTTCCCATTTTTCTAACTTGGATATTTGTTCATTTATTTTTTTTAAAAAAAAGGAATTGAGTATATGGCTTGAAACATTCTCTCTCCTTTTACCATGTAGTTGTAAGATGGTAACGGTGCTTTTGTGCCCTGTTGTGTATGAACGATTTCACCATGACACCACGGCTTGATGTTCACGAAAAGGCCTTTAGAAGCAAAACAATTCCTGTCCTGTATAAAATATTAACGTTTTGCCCTTTCTAAGCGAGTTTCTGATGCCGTAAATTTTTCTAGCCTTGATTTGTAAGTGTGGTTGTGGATGAAGTTTTAGTGAGTCACTAAGGTTGCCACAGATACTTTTTTTTTTAAGAGAAAAAGAAGTAACTCCTTCAGTTTTGCAATAATGTGGTTTGGCAACCACACAAGGCTTTAAACTTGTGTACAGTACTTCGGTTTTTGTGTGTGTGTGTGTTTAGT
Organism: Thamnophis elegans; assembly: GCF_009769535.1. Taxonomy (NCBI): domain Eukaryota; kingdom Metazoa; phylum Chordata; class Lepidosauria; order Squamata; family Natricidae; genus Thamnophis; species Thamnophis elegans. Next base: position 43,277,501 of record NC_045554.1, on the reverse strand, counting down.
TTCTAAAGCCTTTGGTATGAAAACAATTGTCAAGTGCTAACAAAGGTATGGAAGACAGAAAGAATGTTGGTGTGGGTAAACAGGCAGGTTGCACTTTGGTGTGTTGTGACAATGTGTTAACGGCTTCACCAAATAAACTGCTGATAGATTTACAAGGGGAAAACAAATTTGCCTTAAATAGGAACGTTGTGCAAAAAATCAACCACTTACAGTAAGTTCGTTGCATCCTCTTGGCCCATGATTCCTTAAGTCCTGGACAGATTGGTTAAATAGATGGCCATTATTAATTGTAATAGGGTATAATTATAATAACTGGGGCTAGTTTGGCATCGTGGTTAAGACGCGGACCTCAAAAGTTCCAGCCCCAGTTTAAGCATGAAATTTGCCCTGTTGACTTTGGCGCCAGTCACCAGGAGACGGTGAGTTCTAGTCCAATTGGGTGACCTTGGGCCAGTCCTTCTCTTTTAACCCAACCCACCTCGCAGAGTTGTTGTGGGGAAAAAAAGTAGGACGAGGAAAGAGTATTATATAAACCAGAAGTGGGTTCCTACCGGTTCGCACCAGTTCGGTAGAACCGGTTCGTCAAATCTACCGAACCGGTTAGAAGAGGTTCCACCAGTGGACCCGGAAAGCAGGCCACACCTACAGAAGAGGTTCCAAACTTTTTTGAAACCCACCACTGATATAAACGCATTGCCTCTTATTACTTATAGAGTAATAAAGGCAGAATCAAAATCTAATTCATGACTCTTGAGAGGCACCAGGCTTCCTAACTTGTGAACCGTAATTGTCTTACGAATGAAGGCAAATTGTACATGTCCCGGGATAATGATGCAAAATCGAATAATTTTCTTGCTTCCTAACTATTTTTATTGCTTATTCCAGTATGTGAGCTTAGGACACGATGCGCATGTTGTACGGGCACATCGTGTCCTAAGCTCACATACTGGAATAAGCAATAAAAATAGTTAGGAAGTTGTACGGTAGTGCAAAATGTTGACGTTGCTCTGTTCCGAAAGTTCATTTTAATTTTTAGAGCTGAGTCTCCCAACACCTGGAGAAGGGTTTGAAACCAGGTGAAAAGATGCTGCTGGAAACTTTACCTACCCTGTGCTTGAGGTTCTGTTGGACTATCTATCTTACGGTGGGAAATAATTTGATTTCACACACCTATTTCCTCTGGATTGCTGTATTCTTTGAAAGCAGTGAACTTTGGATGGTGTCTTAAGCTGTCATTTTCCCAATTTGCTGGTCAGCGACTAAATAAAAATTGATTGCAAGTCATGCTCCCCAAAATTCTAGAATAGGAGCACTTGCAGCTCAAAATTGAGAGAGAGAGAGGGGGGGGAGGGAGAAAGAGAAGGAAATAAAGGGAAAAGAGAGAGAGAGAGATGGAGGGAGGGAGGGAGAAAGAGAAAGAAAGAAAGGGAAAGAGAGAGAGGGAGGGAGGGAGAAAGAGAAAGAAAGGGAAAGAGAGAGGGAGGGAGGGAGAAAGAGAAAGAAAGAAAGGGAGAGAGAGAGAGGGAGATGGAGGGAGGGAGGGAGAAAGAGAAAGAAAGAAAGGGAAAGAGAGAGAGGGAGGGAAGGAGAAAGAGAAAGAAAGAAAGGGAAAGAGAGAGAGGAAGGGAGGGAGGGAGGGAGAAAGAGAAAGAAAGGGAAAGAGAGAGGGTGGAAGGGAGAAAGAGAAAGAAAGGGAAAGAGAGAGAGGGAGGGAGAAAGAGAAAGAAAGAGGGAAAGAGAGAGAGGGAGGAAGGGAGGGAGGGAGAAAGAGAAAGAAAGAAAGGGAAAGAGAGAGAGGGAGGGAGGGAGGAAGAGAAAGAAAGAAATGGAAAGAGAGGGATGGAGGGAGGGAGAAAGAGAAAGAAAGAAAGGGAAAGAGAGAGAAAGAGAGAGAGAGAGGAATGTGGAAGGGTGTGATACAATTAAAGGTTCAGCAATGAATCAATCAGTTCTTGCTTTTTACTTGTGGATATCAACTTGCTGCAAGATTTTTTTAGACATATTTATAATGGCTGCAGGCTTTTGGGCTCATGTGAGCCCCTTTTGCAACCTTCTGACGAGCAAAGTCAATGGAGAAGCCAGATTCACTTGACAAAAGTGTTACCAATTTAACGTGCAGTTTTTCACTTAACAACGGTGGCAAGGAAGGTGGAAAAATGGGTCAAAACTCACTTAACCACATAGATTTTGGGCTATTAGATTAAAAATAGGCAGGCAGGATGGATGCATGGGTGGATGGATGGCCGATAGATAGATAGATAGATAGATAGATAGATAGATAGATAGATAGATAGATAGATAGATAGATAGATAGATGATAGATAGATGATAGATAGATAGATAGATAGATAGATAGATAGATAGATAGATAGATAGATAGATAGATAGATAGATAATAGATATTGAATGAAAGGATGGATGGATGGATGGATGGATGGATGGATGGATGGATGGATGGATGGATAGATAGATAGATAGATAGATAGATAGATAGATAGATGGTAGAGAGAGAGAGACAGAGACAGACAGTATAGATTGATACTGTAGATAGATGAATGAATACATAGATGAATGGATGGATGGATAGATAGATAGATAGATAGATAGATAGATAGATGATAGATAGATAGATAGATAGATAGATAGATAGATAGATAGATGGATTAATGGATGGATGGATGGATGGATAGATAGATAGATAGATAGATAGATAGATAGATAGATAGATAGATAGATAGAATAGATAGATAGATAGATAGATAGATAGATAGATAGATAATAGATATTGAATGAATGGATGGATGGATGGATGGATAGATAGATAGATAGATAGATAGATAGATAGATAGATAGATAGATAGATAGATAGATAGATAGATAGATATCAGTTGAAATCTACAATTTCACTGTTTTGTAAACTACTTGAGGATTTCACCCACGGTGTCGCACCTCCTCCATATTCCTGGGTGACCTAAGAACAACAATGGTTTGTACTTTCTCTGTTAGTTTTGTCAAAGCAGTAATTAAGCAGCCTTCTCTCCCTGGAGCTGTGCATATTCATGCTGGCACCATCAATAAAAGGCAGCGCTTGGAGAAGAAAGCAAACAAAACCAGCCATGGAGCTCTGCAAGGCCTTTAAACCCCGGGCGGGTGGGAGGGGGGGGGGAGAAATCAATCAGGGTTTGTCAAATGGATAAAATAAAGGCAACAAAGCCCAGGGAGGAACTCCAGTACCTGAAAGCTTTTAAAAGCATTTGGGCTCCGGAATAAAGCAGGAACAGGTGTTGAAGGGAACCGGGCTGGCTTTTGCTTGGCTGGCTGTGGGTGGCATGTGCGTGTGTGTGTGTCTGTTTTTGTGTGTTGTTTTCTTGTTGCTGCTGATAGTCGTCAACTCTCCCGGCTCCCGGGAGCATTTCTGTGAGTCATCTGACTGTGCTAGATAAGTGGAACTCTGCCCCTCGGAGACCATCTCAACATCTCAGATAGTGGAGTGGAGCAAGGAAAGGAGAAGGAAGGGGAGGGGAGGAAAAGGAGGGAGGGAGAAGGGAAGGAAGGAAGATGGGAAGGAAGGAAGGAAGGAAGGAAGGAAAAAGAGGGAGGGAAGGAAGGAGGAAGGAAGGAAAGAGGAAGAAAGGAAGGAAAGAAGGAGATAGGATGGGAAGGAGGAAAGGAAAGGAGGAGACAAAGGACAGGAGGCAGGGAGGAACAAAGGAAAGGAAGGACAGGAGGGAGGAAGGAGATGGGAAGTAAGGAAAGAAGTTGAGGGAGGGAGGGAAGAAGGAAGGAAAGGGGAGGAAGGAAGAAAGGAAGGAAAAGGAGGGAGTGAGTTGTGGAGGGACAGAATAAGGAAGTAAGGAAAGGAGGGAGGGAGGAAGTTGAGGGAGGGAGGGAAGAAGGAAAAAGGAAAGGGGGAAGGAAGGAAAAGGAGGGAGGGAGGAAATTGTGGGAGGGAGGGAAGGAAAGGAGAAAGGAAGGAAAGGATGGAGGGAGGAAGTTGAGGGAAGAAGGAAAAAGGAAGGGAGGGAGAGAGGAAAGGGAGGGAGGAAGGAAGTTGAGGGAGGGAAGACGAAAGGAAGAAAAAAAGGAAGTTGTGGGAGGTAAGTATTAAGGAAGGAAGGAGAGGATGGGAAGGAGGAAGGGAGGAAAAGGAAGATGAGGAAGGAAGGAAGGAGACAAAGGACAGGAGGGGGAAAGAAAAGAAAAGGAAGGAAGGAGACAGGATTGGAGGGAGGGAAGAAGGAAAAAGGAAGGGAGGGAGAGAGGAAAAGGAGGGAGGAAGTTGAGGGAGGGAAGAAGGAAGGAAGAAAAAGGACGTTGTGGGAGGGAAGTAATAAGGAAGGAAGGAGAGGATGGGAAGGAGGGAGGGGGGAAAGGAAGATGAGGAAGGAAGGAAGGAAACAAAGGACAGGAGGGGGAAAGAAAAGAAGAAAAGGAAGGAAGGAGACGGGATGGGAGGGAGGGAGGGAGAAACAAAGGAAAGGAAGGCAGGGAGGGAGGGTTTTTCCCCAGCTGTACTCTTATTATTTCTCTTCTCGGGGAGTTTTCTTCAAGCTACCCAATAAGGCTCAAGAGCCCTTGAAATTCCTTTAAAACAAACTATTTAGTAAATGGAGCAAGAGGCTTAGAAAATGGCGGACTTCTTTTTGCTTTTCAAACAGGAGTTGAGGGATGATTAATGGATTCCTTCACTGGATGAAGATGGGACTAGAATCGGGGCTTTTATTTCCAAAGTCGTCCAGCAGAATCCTAGCATCCCTGAAAACTTCAGGAGAAACGAAGGGTGTTTTTTTTTTAAAAGTCACCTGAATGCAACCAATTGTCTGTCTCAAAACCTTTGCCTCTTGGGGTCCCAGATTTCCCTTCCTTCCCCGTTGGTTTCAAAGGTTGAAATGTTCTACCTTTCTTGATGAAATAAAAAAAAAGTCTCTTCCCACTCGCAAGAGAATTTAACAGAAGAACAGAGTTGGAAGGGTCCTTAGAAGGTCTTCTAGTCCAGTGTTTCTCAACCTTGGCAACTTGAAGATGTCCGGACTTCAACTCCCAGAATTCCCCAGCCAGCATTCGCTGGCTGGGGAATTCTGGGAGTTGAAGTCCGGACATCTTCAAGTTGCCAAGGTTGAGAAACACTGTTCTAGTCCAACCCCCTGCTCAAGCAGGAATACCATTTCAAACAAGGCTGGCTGTCCAGTCTCTTCTCAAAAGCCTCCAGTGATGGCGCACCCACAACTTCTGGAAGCAAGTCGTTCCACTGATTTAGGACATTTCTCCTTAGTTCTAGCTTGCTTCTCTCCTTGATTAGTTTCCACCAGAGGTGAGTTGCTCCCGGCTCAGCCTGGTTTGGCCAAACCGGTAGTTAGTAATCTGGCCTGGCTCGCAGAACAGGCTGGCCACGCCCCTGAACCAATTCCCATCTCAGTTGGTATTGCGGGCATCTTGTTTATTACCTTTTAATGGTCTCTGCGCATGCGCACAACCATTTTCAGCAAACTGCACAAGCAATGTGTGGCCGGCGCGCGGGAGAGCAATCTATTACCAGTTCATGTAGGAACCACTCCTGGTTTCCACCCATCGCTTCTTGTCCTGCCCTCAGGCGCTTTGGGGAATAGCTTGACTCCCTCTTCTTTGTGGCAGCCCCTGAGACGTTGGAACACTGCTATCAAGTCACGTTCAAGAAGTCTTCACTTTTCTGGGTTCCCTGCACCTGGAATGGACCATCCTCTAAACCAGCGGGAGAAGCTCGCCTAGTGCTCCTCAAGGTTACAGTTAAATATCCTTAATTTCTTTTCCCCAGCTGCTGGGCTTCACTGCAGATGTTTATTGAAAAGGCTGCTCAGTTTGAGCTTGTGGGTGTTTATATACACATGGGAAGGAGGTGGGAAGCCACCAGTTTCCAGAGTCGTGACTTATTCAAGAGCCTCCGAAACAGATAATGTAATTTTGCAAGCAGCCCACCTCTGGATGAACCTCTGCTCTGCTTCGTGACTCCACGGGTTGCCTGAGGGACAATCCACAAAAGGCAAGATTGGGTATCATCCAACTCATTCTTGGGGTTAAACCCACCTAAGGTTCTATGCAGTTTGGAGAACCCCCAAATCCCACTCGTGGCTGGCCCTGCCCACCCCACCCCACCCTTCCCAGGAGTCCCCATGCAGCCTGTTTTGGCTGCAGGTAAGTGCAGAGCACGCGTGGAGGCTCGGGGAGGACAAAATTGGGCCTACCAGACGTTCAGGCCCGTTTCTGGCCTCCAGATGGCCTCTGGAGCCTGGGGAGGACGTTTTTGCCCTTCCCGAGACTCAAGAAAAGCCTCCGGAGCCCAGGGAGGGCAAAAACGCCTCATCTCCCACCATGGTGCAGGAGGTCATCCAACTCATTCTTGGGGTTGAACCTTCTTATGCAGGTAGTCCTCGATTTAGGAATAGAATAGAAATAGAAATAATAGAAATAGAAATAATAGAAATAGAAATAATAGAAATAGAAATAATAGAAATAGAAATAATAGAAATAGAATAGGATAAGGAGTGGAGTGGAGTGGAGTAGAATAGAATAGAAATATGGAATAGAATATAATAGAATAGAAATATAAATAACAGAAATAATAGAAATAGAAATAATAGAAATAGAAATAATAGAAATAAAAATAATAGAAATAGAAATAATAGAAATAGAATAGGATAAGGAGTGGAGTGGAGTAGAATAGAATAGAATAGAAATATAGAATAGAATAGAAATAGAAATAATAGAAATAATAGAAAGAAATAATAGCAATAGAAATAATAGAAATAGAAAGAATAGCATAAGGAATGGAGTAGAGTAGAATAGAATAGAAATATGGAATAGAATAAAAATAGAAATAATAGAAATAGAAAGAATAGGATAAGGAATGGAGTGGAGTAGAGTAGAATAGAATAGAAATATGGAATAGAATATAATAGAATAGAAATATAAATAACAGAAATAATAGAAATAGAAATAATAGAAATAGAATAGGATAAGGAGTGGAGTAGAATAGAATAGAAATATAGAATAGAATAGAAATAGAAATAATAGAAATAATAGAAAGAAATACGAGCAATAGAAATAATAGAAATAGAAAGAATAGGATAAGGAATGGAGTGGAGTAGAGTAGAATAGAATAGAAATATGGAATAGAATAGAAATAGAAATAATAGAAATAGAAAGAATAGGATAAGGAATGGAGTAGAGTAGAATAGAATAGAAATATGGAATAGAATAGAAATAGAAATAATAGAAATAGAAAGAATAGGATAAGGAATGGAGTAGAGTAGAATAGAATAGAAATATGGAATAGAATAGAAATAGAAAGAATAGAAATAGAAAGAATAGCATAAGGAATGGAGTGGAGTAGAATAGAATAGAAATATGGAATAGAATAGAAATAGAAAGAATAGAAATAGAAAGAATAGCATAAGGAATGGAGTGGAGTAGAATAGAATAGAAATATGGAATAGAATAGAAATAGAAATAATAGAAATAGAAAGAATAGGATAAGGAGTAGAGTAGAATAGAATAGAAATATAGAATAGAATAGAAATATGGAATAGAATAGAAATAGAAATAATAGAAATAGGATAGGATAAGGAGTGGAGTAGAATAGAATAGAATAGAATATTAGCCACTGAGCCACCGCATCCCTTATATTTTACTTACTTTAACATAATTTAGATGTGCTTGCTGAGGAACGACATAAACGTCCTAACTTTTTAAACATTTGTTTTGTTTCGTGCCGTCATCTTTTCCCTCCATAAAAATGGGATAAAGTTGAGGGGTGCAAGGATGAGGGAGGTGGGAATGCAGAACACGAATTCCCCTCCCCCCCCATCCAGCCTCCTTGGCTGAGGCTTTGAAAGGAGGTCGAGAGAAAAAAGCCCCCGTAATGATACTCGCTTGAGCCACTCCTGGCATTAATCTTTATTTCAAATTAGAGAAGGCAACATGCTTTTAGTGCAATAATAAACCCTCAGCAAGCCGTCGTGGCTTGTAATGTTGTCGCTTTTCCTCTGGGCTCTTAACGGACCCGGGGTATTGATTAGGCTTTGAAGTAACACAACAGCGGAATTGTGGATAGCAAATATGTGTTGAATTGATCTCCTGGGGGGGGGGGAGGAAAGGACACCCCACCCCCTGCTCCTGTTGACAGTATTTATTGGCGAAGGTCAGATGTGAGTTGGGGTTGGAGAGAGGAATTAAACCTGGCTTAGCTCTTATTAAAATGGCCTCTTCGGAAGCAGCCATCTCTCTCTTCTCTCCTTGCGGAGTCTTCAGGCTGGTCGTCCATGGGGATTCTCAGTCCACCAGGTTGTGGTTCTCCCCAAGGTGCTTTTTCAAGAGGCAACTGGACTGTCTTGTTTTTTTTGTCCTTTCATGAAGATGTTTCGCTTCTCCTCCAAGGCGCGTCTTCCGTTCTGTGGCATAGGTAAATTGTCTATGGCTGTGATGGTGAACCAATAGCAAGCAGAGCCTTCTCCGTGGGCGTGGCACGACAAAACTGCGCTCGACTAAAGCACGCCCGATTAAACCGCGTTGCTGAAGTCATCAACAGGGTGACAACAGCCAGCGCGGAGAAAGAAGGGCGCTTTAAATAGCACTTTGAAAGCAAGCCGATTCAAGTTAAGGTAAGGGTTAGGTTTAGGGTTAGCTTTAGGGTTAGGGTTAGGTTTAGGGTTAGGTTAAGGGTTAGGATTAGGTTTAGGGTTAGGTTAAGGGTTAGGGTTAGGTTTAGGGTTAGGTTTAGGATTAGGATTACGATTAGGTTTAGGGGGGTTAGGTTTAGGTTTAGGGGTTAATTTTAGGTTTAGCGTTTACAGCGTGCTTCTGTCTCCGCTCTGTTCTCGCCCTGTGATGACGTCAGCTACATCGTTTCGTCGAGCGCGCTTTAGTCGAACTTGGTTTTCTGGTGGAACCCTCCGTGGGCACCTGTCGCATCGCCAACTGCTCTTCTGGTTTTTGGCAGCTGGCCTTCGTGGGCACTGAAGCGCCAGAAAATGGCCTGAAAATGGCCCCCAATTTGGCCAAAAAACAGGCCTTTGGGGGGCTGTTTCTAGGTCATTTTGGGGTCATTTTCCAGGCCAAAAATGGCCCTGAAAATAGCCAAAGAACAGGCATTCGCATTCCTGCCAACCTGTCTTTGGGGATTTGGTGCTCTGGCGCGCAAGCACACATATTCCAGTTTGGGCCCTTGGTGCTAAAAAGGTTCACCATCATTGGTCTGTGGAGATTTTGCATGGGCAATTTGGGGACATCTACACAAGCTTTCTACTCATCGGAAAGAGTGACGAGTCTTCATTCACATAACCAGCAGAGCTGGTTGACAAAAAGCTCTCCTGAACTTCAGTGTGGCTTGTCCCGAAGGTGCTTTTTCAAGAGGCAACTGGAGTTTCTGGTTTTTCTTTGAAGGCGTCTCGCTTCTCCTCCAAGAAGCTTCTTCAGTTCTGACTGGATGGTGGGGAATGGAAGGATTTGTGTTCCTTGAAGGCATTTGGCTGTTTGCCTCCTTTCAGAGAGTCGTTGAGGCCACTTGGAGGTTTATCTCTGTCAGACGGATACGACATCATCTATCTCCCGTCCGCAACACAGATCCTTTCAGCCATTCTAAGAATACTCCGCACCCATTTGCACTATTCAGGTGACCCTGAGGACACAGATATACCTCCAAGTGGCCTCAACGACACTCTAAAAGGATGCAAATAACCGGCCGTCGGCAAGGAGTATAAATCCTTCCATTCAAGGAAGGAAGGAGAGAAGAAAGAGAAGAAAGGGGGGTAGGAAGGAGGGAGGGAAGGAAGGAGAGAAGGAGAGAAGAAAGGAGGGAAGGAAGGAGAGAAGAAAGGAGGGAAGGAAGGAGGGAAGGAAGGAGAGAAGGAGAGAAGAAAGGAGGGAAGGAAGGAGGGAATGTAGGAGAGAAGGAAGTTTTTGTCCTCCCGGAGACTCAAGGAAAGCCTCCGGAGCCCAGGGAGGGCAAAAACGCCTCATCCCCCACCATGGTGCAGGAGGCTAACTAGGCCACGCCCACCATGGCGATGCCTACCCAGTAACCGAGCGGAGAACCCCTTGCTAAAATTTTTGAAGCGCCCCACCACTCTATCTTCAGGGAGATAAAAAGGAGGCTTGTGTTTATTTACTCCTGATGAGGCAGAATATCACAAGAAGTGTGGTAAAAAGCCGTCGCTGTTTTGCTCCTCCACGAACCAGGGGAGGAAGGATTCTAGTAACGCTTCATTTGAATGATGGTGGAGGGATCGGTGGGCTTTTTATTATAAGCTGATTTTCCTGAGCGGTGTTTTTCCCCCCGCTTTTTAAAGGAAAAGCAGAGTGCTACACCTGTGGGCCCTTGTCTCGTCAGCCATTATGGAAACTGTCAGATTTTATTACCTTAAGGAAGGATTTTTCAACGTTGAAGATTTATCTCTTCTTCTTCTCGGTAGCGGTGCGGGCAGAGGAAGCTGCAATGAGAAACGAGGGAGGTTAAATATGGGCAGCTCAGCTAGGATCTTATTTGATTGATGCTCCTTGAATGGGATCATTTGATTTTTATTTTTGTTGTTGTTGTTGTAAAGAAACAATAAAAATTGCCGTTGAGGGAAATGTTTTAATCCTGGACAAGCCGTTGAATAAGAATATCGATTCTTCTAGTCTTCGTTTCACAACCGGCAGCGGTTATCTTGACGTTCAGGTGGATACCTTTCGTAGCTCTACCTGGAGATGTTGGCGATCCAACTGGGGACTTCGGCACGCAAAGGGCCGCTTTCCCTTCCGGATGATCATCTAAGTCCTGAAATGAAATTAAAAGGTGATCATCAGAACCACGGTAGCCCAGTGGTTAGAGGGTAGTACTGCAGGCTATTTCTGCTGACTGCTGGCTGAATGCAATTTGGGCAGTTCAAATCTCACCAGGCTAATGGTTGACTCAGCCTTCCATCCTTCCGAGGTGGGTAAAATGAAGTCCCAGATTGTTGGGGGCAAGAGGCTGGCTCTGTAAACCGCTTAGAAAGGGCTGTAAAGCACTGCGAAGCGGTATATAAGTCTAAGTGCTATCGCTATTGCAAGCTAACTCTGCCTACTGCCAGCAGTTCGAATCTCACCAGGCTCAAGGTTCACTCAGCCTTCCATCCTTCTGAGGTGGGCAAAATGAGGACCCAGATTGTTGGGGGCAAGAGGCTGACTCTGTAAACTGCTTAGAGAGGGCTGTAAAGCACTATGAAGCGGTATATAAGTCTAAGTGCTATCGCTATTGCAGGCTAACTCTGCCTACTGCCAGCAGTTTGAATCTCACCAGGCTCAAGGTTGACTCAGCCTTCCATCCTTCCGAGGTGGGCAAAATGAGGACTCAGATTGTTGGGGGGCAATAGGCTGATTCTGTAAAGCACTTAGAGAGGGTTGGAAAGCACTGTGAAGCGGTATATAAATCTAAGTGCTATTGCTATTGCTCTTCCTTCCTCCCTCCTTTCACAGTGGTGAGAATGTGGTGTTGCAGGCTGACTCTGCCCACAGCTATGAGTTTAATCCTGACCTGGCTCAAGCTTGACTCATCCTTCCACCCTTCCGAGGTGGGTAAAACAAGGACCGAGATTGTTTGGAGACAACAGGCTGACTCTGTAAAGCACTTAGAGAGGGCTGTAAAGCACTGTGAATCGATATATAAGTCTATGTGGTATTGTTTTCACCTTAGAATAGAATAGAATAACAGAGTTAGAAGGGACCTTGGAGGTCTTCTAGTCTAACCCCCTGCTCAGGAAATGCTATACCACTTCAGACAAAGGGTTGCCCAATCTCTTCTTGAAAACTTCCAGTGTTGGAGCATTCACAACTTCTGGAGGCAACGTTGTTCCGCTGATAAATTGTTCTGTCGGGAAATTTCTCCTTAGTTCTAACTTGCTTCTCTCCTTGATTAGTTTCCACCCATTGGCTCCTTGTTGTGCGCTTATCTGATGGAGATGGGTGGATAGAGGCAACATCTGAAGGTGGGTGGCACACACATACACTATGCTGAACACACACACACAGCTGCACACATCTCCCAGGGGGGAAAAATGATAGCTAATTATGCTGTGACCGTTACATTTATGAAACCTCTCTTCTCAGTAACGGTTGGCTTACCCAGGCTGCAATCTTCTGCACAATTACTCCCAAGTAAGTAGCCTTGGAATTAATGGGCTTATTTGTAAGGAGTCACCTAACGCTTCAGGGCAGCAGAACTAAGCCTTGGTAAGGAGCATTTGGTGCTGATTAAGCGTGTCCTGTAAACACAGCCCCTGGATTTCGTTCAACAACCACCGTTCAAGAAAATGGCCGTTTAACACGGGTGAAATCGTCCATAGAACATTTGACTCACTAACGTCGGAGTTGTTGATTTGCACCTGGTTGTATATATATATTTTTAATTATCCTTGAATGCTAAACTTCAGCCGGAGAGTGATTTCCTCCCCCACCCTTAAAAGTACCCACAGCTGAATGCAATAAAGAATGAAAGAAAGTGGGGAGAGGCGGAGGTGGGGGGGAAGCATTTAGGAAAAGGAAGTTTTTTCCACCAAGATTTCTTCAAGCAATTCTTTTTGCTCTCAGCCAAACAAATCACATTTAGTAACTGGGAATGTTTATCATCTGTTTATTGGGATGCTCAGGGTGGCTCAGCGGCTAAGATGCTGAGCTTGTCGATCAGAAAGGTCAACAGTTTGGCGGTTCGAATCCCTAGCGCCACATAATGGAGTGAGCTCCCGTTACTTGTCCCAGCTTCTGCCAATCTAGCAGTTCGAAAGCACATAAAAAATGCAAGTAGAAAAATAGGGAGCACCTTTGGTGGGAAGGGAACAGCGTTCCATGCGCCTTTGGCCTTTAGTCATACCGGCCACATGACCACGGAGACGTCTTCAGACAGCGCTGGCTCTTTGGCTTTGAAACAGAGACGAATAACCTGCCCCCTAGAGTCGGGAACGACTAGCACATATGTAGCGAGGGGAACCTTTACCGTTATCTTATCATTTGTTTGAAACTGGTGCGCCTGAACGGCAATCATGGAATTCAAGCAGCGTTTGAATTCCATAATTGCATGGAATGGGACAACTCTCCGTGGCCAACTTGCTACGGGACAATTCAACAATGCAATGTAATTATTTAAAATATTTTTTTTAAAAATGTTTAATTTTTGTCCTTCGCATTTCATTTTGTCCTTCCTTTGGCATCCTTTCCCTAATGATTATATTTCATTATTCTTCAATATCAGTGTAACTCTTGTTGCACTGATATTGAAGACATAATGGGTGATGAGTTGACCCATCACCAGTTGGCCATGATGGTAAGTTCTCCTAGGGACAGTTGGCTGCAGAGATTGGTTGGGCAAATTGGCTATGGTGAGTTGTGATAGACCCACAATGGCATTTCTGTTGTGGCCTGCAAGACAGATTTGGACAGTGAGGAGGTTGGGGAGGAAGATGGGCCAGTCCTGGAGTCTGGGGAAGGCTCTGATGAGGGCTCTGCCTCGGAGGCCAGAGATGGGGCCAGAGCCGTATGCCAATTATCAGCTGCCTTCAGAGTCAGACATCAGTGAGGCAGAAGAACAGCTGGAGCCTGTTCCCAGTGTGCCCATGCACAGAGCTGCCAGACGAAGGGACCAGCCTAAAGAACAGGGGTCGACTTGGGAGTAAGGCCATACTGGATGATGAATGGCCCCTCCCAGAGGAAATAAAAAGGAGCGAAAGGGGGAGTGGAGTTTGCAGGAGACATTAATTCACTTAATTGGTTCGTGACTCTCTGAGACTCCTTGCCAAGTTCTACAGATATCGGCCTGTCAGCTCTCCAAGCCAGATAAGGTCTGTGACTGTAAATCCTCCCTTGAAAGACTTTGATGGCTGTGAATGAGCAGAATCCACAGGAAATTAATAAAATGGGTTTTTTGCTGGGACAATGAGGTTTTTTTTCATACTCATGAGAAGCCTCAGTCAGAACAATTTCTCGACTGCTAACAAAACAAAATGGAAGCATTTGGCTCATAAATTTTTGGAGGGGACCCTATTTTAAGTTTCTTTGGCAGGCCCTTCGGGGTGAAAGAGGATTTCTTTACTTCGGTAGAATCTCAGTCTTTAGCGAATGAGCCGAGAAGTCATCGCGCAGGAAAATTAATTTTCAACACTTTAATTTATGATCCTCAACTCGCTAATGTGGATAAATATTTTCCCCTGACTAATATTTCATAATTAAGTGCGATAATCTCAAGGAAAGCGCTCCCTCTCCAAAAGGAGAATTACAGTTTATTAATTCGCACTTAATTTGCACTGACAGCAACTCGGTGGGTGAAAATTAATATATCATACTTTTCGCGGCGCTGTCATTTTCCAGCGAGGGAAGAAAGAAGCAAAGAAATATTATTAAGAACACAATGGATGGAAGTCCCTCGGGGCGTTCCAGAAGATTTGAAGTGGAGCCCCTGTTTGTTGCCAAAATCTTAAATCTTTTCTATTGGGTCTATTTATATCATGGCAAGGCAATAGAACTGATTCATTTTGGTTTTCGTTGGCTAGCTGTAGTATCAGAACTTAACACACTGAATAAGAGTCCACCATCGCAGATGGTTCTTCTGGGCCATCCTCCCCTTCGTTCCTTTTATCCCAAGACCACACCTAGAACAATATGTTCCAATATCACACCCAAATCTCCCAGTTCCTCAAGTTTGCCACCAGTGGTGGCTTTCCATTTTTTTTACTACCCATTAGCACACGTGTGAATACAGATGCATTTGGGTGGGTGGACAGAGCCTCCCACCACTGCTACTATTGGTTCGCCCCAGAGGTGGGTTCCTACCGGTTCGCACCGGCTCGATAGAACCGGTTCGTCAAATCTACCGAACTGGTTAGAAGAGGTTCCACCAGTGGACCCGGAAAGCAGGCCACACCTACAGAAGAGGTTCCAAAAATTTTTTTGAAACCCACCACTGGTTTACCCGATCCGGGTTGAACCAGGAGAAACCCACCTCTGGTTTGCACCTCATGAAATTTCCACAATTGCATTGACACCCTTCAGTCTCAAAAGAACTATGGAATCGTGCTTTGGACATGTGACATGGTTTGGTTACATATCTGAAGCAGTGAACTCCAGACAAAGGAAGGCAGAGAGGCAATGGAGGTTGCCATATCTCGGAGACAGTCCTAAAAAAAAAAAATACTTGCAAAATTGCAGGTTTGCAACCTTTCCCAAGTGTTCTTCACATCCAGCTTCCCTGCTGGGCTTTGAAGAGAGGATTGGATCAGTCACTACGCATTGTCTGGAGAATATCTGGTCCTCGGTGAGGGTAAAGTACTAGACCAGGAATGTTGACAACCATTGTGGCATCAGGTTGGTGTGTGCGCCTTCCAGCATCGCTCTCTCGGAAGGGTTCCATTGTGATCATTCTCTTTGTTTCGACGTTCATTGGCATCCTTCAGTCTCAAAGGACTGTTATTTCTCATATTTCTGTCACTTTCTGTTCAGGTAAGTTATTAAGCAATGAAAGTGTCATTTATGTCAAGGTTTCTGCATCCACGTATATGGACTACAGGCAGATCACACTTTATATGGCATTGGTATCCTTCAGTCTCAAAAGACTATGGAATCGTGCTCTGGAAAGAGGTCATAGCTGGAGTGTCCTCTCCAGAGCATGAGGCCTGGGTAGGTTAATATGGATGATAGACTGTTACTAAGAAGCAGATCCCCCCTCTCCACATGGCTGCATTAGTCCAATGGAAGGGCAGAGCCGATACGATGGATTCTAGCTGCGTCGCAGGAGTTACCAGAATGTGGATGTACACAGTCACGAACTGCTTCCGGGACTCGGCTCTGGATTTTGCCTCGGGGTTGACTCCTGAAGCCTTTTCCAGTAGTGGATGCAGCCACAAGGCAGTGGAGGTTTGTAACCAGAGCTTCCCTTCTCCTAGAAGATGGTTCTGCCGCTTGATCTGCCGTTGGGGCGTAGAGCCCTCTTCCGCCTTCAAAACCGTTGACCATCTTCTCCTGTAACCCTGGAAAGGGGCCCTTACGAGGTGCTCCCAGCCGGGCCAGCTGGACCAAGGTTTTTTAAGGAGGTGTTACTCCTCCATCACTCACCCTTTGTCCCTGGCTTGTGACAGGCAGAGCCTGGCTTCCCAAACATTGGGCCCAGGATGGCGGGTTTCAATTTCCACAATATTGAGATAGATATTTGGGGACTTCTGGAGAATTTTGTGGAGAACACCCATTAGTTTTGAAGCTTCTTCAATGACCGCAGGTTTTTCACCTGAATGTGTTTTCCGAGACTTCCAGGAAAGGGATGGTATTCACTTGCTTTCCCTACCAGTTCGCAAATGTGAGCACATGGTCAACACATGTGCTCGACCTTCTGTGCATGTGCTTTGGCTTGAAAACGTGCCTAAATAGGACAGCATACAGCTGTTCTGAGCTAGGCTTCCCCAAAAAGCACGAGGCAGAATCCCGGTCGCGACAAAACCCCTTTTATTAAACGAATGTGAATTCCTCTCATTCACATTCAACAAAGGCCTGTCAAACAGTCTTTCAAAGGAATATTTGTGATCACAGACCTTATCTAGCTTAGGAAAGCCGCCATGTAAATATTTTCCAAATGAGGTGCTGTGCAAGGAAAGGCTGGGCACAGAGTCTCTGAGATTCACGGACAGATCTTCACACTCCTGAAACGAATTAACAAACGAATGAATGGTTTCCTGCAAAAGCCTACTCCCCATTCACTCCTCTTTTATTCCTATGGGAGGGGGCCAATATCCTTCCATCTGTGACTTTACTTCCAAGTCGACCCTGATTTCTGAGTTGTTCTTTCCTTTCGGCAGCTCTGCGCATGCGCACACTGGGAACAGGCTCCAGCTGTTCCTCTGCCTCACTGCTGTCTAGCTCTGTAGGCACCTCATCACTGCTAGAAAGCCTCAGCCCTGTCTCTGCCTCTGATGCAGAGCCCCCATCCAAGCCGTCCCCAATCTCCAGGACTGGCCCATGTTCCTCCCCAACCTCCTCACTGTCCAACTCTGCTGACAGCTCCATTGGCCACTGGCGGGCCACAATAACTGCCAGGGTGGGTGGGTGGGTGGGCAAGGGTGGGCCCATCGGTGATTTCCACTACTGGTTCAGGCGAGCCGATCCAAACTGACTGAACACTACCTCTGTTCCAGGAGTGGAATGGCCAAATCCATAAGTCTACAAATAATAATAACTTTCCATTGAAACCAGTGGCGGTATTTCTGAAAACTCTTTGTTCTTGCACATGAATTACTTTCATCGTCGCCTTTGCTGCACAATTCAGAAAAATTCTAGAGTCCGTTTTTCAATACAGATATTTGCCTAGTTACCACAAATAAATCCAGAAGGTTTCAGAACTGAAAATTCTCTTGGACGAGAATGAAATTCAGGATATAATTAAACCCTCTGGCCCAAAGGTGCTTTCCTGAGGTCAACTGGCCTTCCTTGTTTTGTTTTCCCTTTTGAAAATGTTGAGCTCTCATTCAAGAAACTTCTTCAGTTTCTGGAACCCCTGGGGCCTTGTTTGTGGTCAACTAGCACATGGGGTCTCCAGCTGGCTGGCTGGGGAATTGTGGGAGTTGAAGTCCGCCAGCTTAAAGTTGCCAAGATTGGAGAGCCCTGAACTAGCAAATCTTTCTTTGTCCTGGGTTAAAAAAATGGACCCCGTACATTTCTGAATTGGTGCAGCAGAGGTGACAACGAAAGTAATTCATGCATTAGAAGGCAGATGTGTTTCTTGCAAGTTTTCAAGCCATTGTGCCCATCTACCAGTTAGTAGTAGTAGTATAGTAGCAGCAGTCAGAGGAGGAGGAGGAGGGAAAAAAATAGGTGAATGGGAAGAAGAAGGAGAAGAAAATATATTTCAGAAAAATTCCCACTACTGAGAATCTGCAGGAAGGAAACCATTAAATGTCTCCAAACGCTGTTATTTTTCCTAAACTAATCAATTCATATATACTATATTTGTAAAAAAGAGGCAGATTAAATTAACAGACTCTCATATATTTAATGATTGCTGTTATTTGTCCAAGCAGGGTTTCTCAGGAAAACGACTTGTCATGAGCTATCAATATTCCTTTAAGCCCACGTTCGTTCTTGCTGGGCCTTGTTACATTCTGCAATAGCCTGTCCAGAGCAGTTTGCTTACACCAAGAAATGTAAATATCTACACCAACCTGATTGTAGCATTAAATTCTCCCCTACGTAGATTCCCAGGGCTAGGGATCTCTTCCCCTCCCCTCCCTTCTTCCCCTCCCTTTTCTTCGCCTCCCCTCTCCTGTTCCCTTCCTTTCCTTCTCTCTTTCCTTCTTTTCCCTTCTGTCTTTTTCTCTTCCTTCTGTCTCTTTTCTATTCTCTTCCCTTCTGTCTCTCTTCTCTTTCTTCTGTCTCTCTTCTCTTCCCTTCTGTCTTTTTTCTCTTCTTCTCTTCCTTCTGTCTCTTTTTTGTTCTCTTCCTTCTGTCTCTCTTCTCTTCCTTTCCCTTCTCTCTTCCCTTCTGTCTTTTTTCTCTTCTCTTCCTTCTGTCTCTCTTCCTTTCCCTTCTGTCTTTTTCTCTTCTTCTCTTCCCTTCTGTCTTTTCTCTTCCCTTCCTTCTGTCTCTTTTTGTTCTCTTCCTTCTGTCTCTCTTCTCTTCCTTCCCTTCTTTCTGTCTTTTTCTCTTCTCTTCCTATCTATCTTCTCTTCCCTTCCTTCTGTCTCTCTTCTCTTCCCTTCTGTCTTTTTTCTCTTCTCTTCCTTCTGTCTCTCTTCTCTTCCTTCTGTCTCTTTTCTTTTCTCTTCCTTCTGTCTCTCTTCTCTTCCTTTCCCTTCTTTCTGTCTCTTTTCTCTTCTCTTCCTTCTATCTATCTTCTCTTCCCTTCCCTTACTTCTGTTTGTATTTGTATTAACCTCCTTCCCCACCCCTAACTCTTCTTGGTTTGCAGTTAGACAATTAGTTTGTCAGTTAGACTGACAGCACTCTCTCCCCCAGCTCTTTCAGAACAGATTGGATAACAAGAGACTTTGTTTTTCCGATACGGCTTCTGAAATATTTCTTTGGCTTGCAAAAAAAAACAGCACAGTCTGGGTCAATTTCCAACTTTCTACTGTCTGAAGCACTGTTCAATATCCAT
>NC_045554.1:43240884-43255884 GCF_009769535.1 Thamnophis elegans | reverse complement strand
AATTATGTGAAGCAATATAGTCTAAGTGCTATTGCTATTCCTCCTTCTTTCTTTCTTCCTTCCTTCCTTCCTTCCTTCCTCCTTCCTTCCTTCCTCCTTCCTTC
Source organism: Thamnophis elegans (assembly GCF_009769535.1). Taxonomy (NCBI): domain Eukaryota; kingdom Metazoa; phylum Chordata; class Lepidosauria; order Squamata; family Natricidae; genus Thamnophis; species Thamnophis elegans. The sequence goes on along the minus strand of NC_045554.1, from coordinate 43,255,780 downwards.
CTTCCTTCCTTCCTCCTTCCTTCCTTCATGGTACAATGGTTGGAATGCAGTATTGCAGGCTTTGCCCACAGCCAGCAGTTTAATCCTAACCATTTTAAGATTGACTCAGCCTTCCATCCTTCCGAGGTGGTAAATGAGGACCCAGATTGTTGGGGGCAATATGCCAACTCTGTAAACTGCTTAGAGAGGGTTGTAAAGCACTGTGAAGTGGTATAATTTAAGTGCTATTGCTACTCCTGATTCAACCCAAGTAGAACAAAGGTCATTGCCATCGGGGATGAGCCACCCTCACCTACGGAGAATTTCTTTTCCCATCCTAACTTTCATGATTAATGGCTTTGCAAAACCCAAGTGCTTCGGAAATTGTAATTTTGCCCTTTTCTTCCTCCTCCTCATAGTAAATTGGGTCAATGTGTTCCACAAATTTACATTTCAATTAATCCCTTTCTTTCCTTCTGATGGCAATAATACTTTGGGTTAGCCATGCACGGTGCCGCGCGAGGAAGGCGATCCCTTCCGCCACTTTGTTCATGAAAAGCTCCTTCATTCAGAAAAGGCCATGCGTGGATGAGAAGAAATCTTCAACCTTCCTGTCTTCTTCCATTAGATTTAATAATGCCCGAAGAAGATAGGGCGGTGTCAAATTCTCGGCCTCTGAAGCAGTTCATTCAGAAGTTTCGCCTTTCAAAAGTGGGATTCTATCATTATCCACTTGAGGTCCACCTATGGAAGGAGATGCAACACAGTGAGAGATGCAGAGAGTTCCCTTATTTTACCTCTGCTTTGGAGAGGGAATTTTAATTTGTGCCTCAAAGATTTAGTGGAAAGTTCCTACGTTCTTCAGCTAGATAGCTATAGATAGCAAGTTACTTGTAAGCATTGAGCCTGAGGGAAGGGTTAAAGATGTCATTAGTTTGGAGTCGTTATGCTCCCACAAGAGACTTAAATCCAGCCCTCCGTGAATTCTGTTGACTTTTTTCTAGCACTACTTTGCTTTAACCGCTAGTAAATCAGATTCTTGTGTGTAGGTAAAGATAAAGGTTCCCCTCACACATATGTGCTAGTCGTTCTGGACTCTAGGGGGCGGTGCTCATCTCCGTTTCAAAGCCGAAGAGCCAGCTGATTGTCGCACAACTGATCATTGGAACTACCGATTCACCCGAATTGGTAGCATTTTGTTTTTTATTTCCGGTTCAGGCGAATGGCACACATGCGCTCACAAAGTGAACCGGTAGGAGACTTCAGAGCATTTCAACCCTATACTAAGTGCAGAGATTTATAAAGACTCCCCCAGAGGTGGGTTCCTACCGGTTCGCACCAGTTTGGTAGAACCAGTTCGTCAAATCTACCGAACTGGTTAGAAGAGGTTCCACCAGTGGAGCGGAAGCAGGCCACACCTACAGAAGAGGTTCCAAAAATTTTTTTAACTTGAAAATGTTTTATTTTCCATTTTTTCATTTTCATACACTCACATATATACTGTGCATAGCCGGGGCCATACAACATTAAAGAATAATCACAGCAATTCCTCTTGTCAACAATACCCCCCCAAAATAGAAACCCAATATACCTCTTCCACTCTCCATACACCTCGTTCTTCCACCCCCCTCCAACTTTCGAGGTTCCAAATTTTTTGAAACCCACCACTGGACTCCCCCACCCACCCAAAGTCATGAATGCGGATGTACAGTCATTAAAAATAATAATCACCATACGAATGAAGTATCAAATGCCATTTCTAAGCCACTTTTTAAAAAAATTAGTTGTGAAACCGACTCCTCCGTAAATGCTTCCTTCTCTCAAAGGCTCGCCGAAACTTTTCCCATTGTTTTCGGGATGTTTAACAGCCACGTAAAATTATGCAGCCGGTTTCTGCATGATTGCACTGCCGTTCTCCGCATTTTGAAATCATCCAAAAAGGAGAGAATGCATTTTTTCCTTCCCATAAATAAATACAATGCTTTCTCTCTTGCTTGCTGAAAATGGATCTCGCTCCTCCCCCCCCCGCCCCTGGTTTCTCTTTCCATTCGCCGTGTTTGAGGCAAGTCCTTTCACACACACACACACACACACCAACACACACCACACACACACACCTGATCAAGTCATGAGAAATGTAGGCCAGGAGGTCCTTCCAATAAATAGCACCAGAAAGATGAAGAAATTGAGGGCATCTGGAGGAACTCCAATTAAAATCACGATAAAGTAAAGGTATATTTACTTTGTAAATGTAAATCCCCTGGCACATATGTGCTAGTTGTTCCCGACTCTAGGGAGTGGTGCTCATCTCCATTTCAAAGCTGAAGAGCCAGCGCTGTCTGAAGACATCTCCGTGGTCACGTGGATGGCATGACTCAACTCCGACGGCGCATGGAACGCTGCTCCCTTCCCAACAAAGCTGGTTCCTATTTTTCTACTTGCCTTTTTTACGTGCTTTCGAACGGCTAGTTTGGCAGAAGCTAAGACAAGTAACGGGAGCTCACTCCATTATGGTGTGCTAGGGATTCAAACCGCCAAACTGCCAACCTTTCTGATCAACAAAGCTCAGCGTCTTAGCTACTGAACCACCTCATCCCTTAGGAAAATCATGATACACCGACGTATTTTCTGACTTTGCAAAATATGCTGGATCACATGCTTTCCCAAGAGGTCCCAGGTTCACACTTCTCATTGAGCCAAAAAAACAAACCCAAGGAGAACCCAACTAAGCTTGTTAGTAAATGGTGAGGAGGCAATCACTGGGGGTTTAACTAATCTAATTAAGGATGTCATGCAAACACCAGACTATGTGTGACCCAGAGTCCTGTGTCTGAGACTGAATGTAATTACTTTCCATTTGTTGAATACATATGGCTTGGTAGTGAGACAGTCTAGAACACAGATCTCTCCTCTCTCTCTCTCTCTCTCTCTCTCTCTCTCTCTCTCTCTCTCTCTCTCTCTCTCTCCTCCTCCCTCCCTCCCTCCCTCCCTCCTTTCCTCTCTCCAAATGGGCAGTTTTAATGAGCCTGCAGTGCATATAACACAAGTTATTAGTCAGTTGTGCCTGCCATTCTGATGTGGTTGACCTCCTTTCAATGCCTCTGGTCTAGAACTTGTCAGGATCCCAGACAGGTCAAAGGAAAGGGCTTTAAAGAACAAAAGAAGGAGAGACAATGTAATTAGCAGGTGGACAATGAAGTTTACAAAACTAGGCTTAAGATATCTCAATTCTGGTCTTATTGATGATCTGTGAGAGATCAGCATGCTTGAAACTGACATGTTGCGTGAATGGAAGGCACCAGAGATGATGATGATGATGATGATGATGATGATGATGATGATGATGATGATGATGATAAAAGAAGAAGAGAGAAGAGAAGAAGAAGAAAAGAAAAGAAGAAGAAAAGAAGAGAACAAGAACAGAAGAACAAGAAGAAAGAACAAGCTATCCGCACAAATGCCATTAAGGCCAAAATCGAAAAATCCTCTGATGATGCCAAATGCAGACTTTGCAAAGAAGCTGATGAAACTGTTGATCACATACTCATATGATGTAAAAAAATCGTGCAGACTGATTATAAATTGCGTCACAATTCAGTAGCACAAATGATCCATTGGAATTTGTGCAAAAATTATAATATTAAAACAGCAACAAACTGGTGGGAACATCAGCCTGAAAAGTCACCGAAAATCAGATGGTCAAGATCTTGTGGGATTTCCCACAAGACAAAATACTGGCGCATAACACACCAGACATCACACTGGTTGAGAAAAATAAGGTCACAATCATAGACATCGCAATACCAGGTTACAGGGTCGACGAGAAGAAACATGAAAAAATCTGCGAAATACCAGGACTTAAAAATCGAAATTCAATGACTATGGCACAAACCAGCAGTGGTAATTCCAGTGGTAATTGGCACACTGGGTGCTATTCCAAAAGCATTGGAATTACATTTAAAACAGTTAAAAATTGACAAAATCACCATCAGTCAAATGCAAAAAGCCGCACTGCTTGGATCTGCACGCATATTACGAAAATACGTTACGACGTCCTAGGCCCCTGGGTGGGGCCCGACTAGTAACCAATGCCAAATCCGGTGAAACAACTGGCTGCTGTGATACAATTGTATAAAAATAATAATAATAACACAACAACAACACACAACAACACTCCATTAGGCGGCACTAGGGATTCGAACCGCCGAACTGCCGACTTTTCTGGTCGCTACTGAGCCACTGCGTTCCTTTGCTTTAGTTTAGCTAAGGTATTTAGCTCCAACAACTGCTATAAAGCAAGGACCTTTTTTTTTTTTTTTTTGAGATTGCACTAAAATTTCCTTAGCTTCTTTCCTAACCACGTTCATCCGTCTCTTAGCTTCCTATAAGTACAGCTGAAGGTTCTCCTTTTCTTTCAAGACTGCAACAACTCTTAATTATATCTGACCCCTTTAATCATCTGCTGCTATTTTGGACCAGATTTAAATAGTAAATGGAGAAATGATCTACCGTCTGACTCTAATGCCTCTTTACTTGTGCATGGATTATGTTTTAATCAGATGTTTGTAATATTTTTTTGCTGCTGACATCGAGCTGGTTTTTTCCAACAAACAACACCCCCCTCCCTCTCTCTCTCAAATCAGAAGCAACCTTTAAAGGCTGGATAGAAATCCCTTTGAGTATTTAATTCTAGCGGAATCTAACAAACCCGATTTGGAGCCCGCAACTCCAAAGTTTAACTGGGAGCGCAATGGGCAATGCTCTAATTATTAGACCTCAGTTGCTTTCTGTTACTCCAGAGTTCAGCTCAGATTTAATTATTGCTATCCATGCAAGATATAAAATGCATGATATTTAATTAGGTCGTTTGGTGTGCTCGCTTATAGAAGAAATGAAGGCCTTTTACTTTGAGATCATGTAATTATTTCCAAAGCCCCCATCTTTTCAGCTGGGAAAAAAAAAAGGCGGAGGGGGTAAACCATTCATTAGATGTCAGCTGCCTTCATGGCACATCGTACATAAATCTCAGGTTCTGTTAAATGATGTTAGTTACCTATAGCTTTGAAAAGTGAGGCGAGAATGGGGCATTTTAAATAGAACGATTAGCCTGACGGGAACTTTCCGCAAACATCCATCTCCAAGCTGACTTTCTAGCTTCTGAATCGTACTACTCCAGAATGGCAATTTCCCCCACTCCTTCAGCCCTACGTATAACCGTTCCAGATTTTAAATGACCCCTCGATTTATGACCACGTTTGGATCCAGGAATTCGGTTGCTAAACAAGGCACTTGCTGAGCGAGACGTTTCCAAATTTACAGCCCCTTTTTTTTGCAACGGTTATTAAGTGAATTACCGAAGTGGTTAAGTGAATCGAGGTGGTGCAGTGGTTAAATGCAGCACTGCAGGCTACTTCAGCTGACTGCAGTTCTGCAGTTCGGCTGTTCAAATCTCACTGGCTCAGGGTTGACTCAGCCTTCCATCCTTCCGAGGTGGGTAAAATAAGGACCCGGATTGTTGTTGGGGGCAGTATGCTGACTCTGTAAACCGCTTAGAGAGGGCTGAAAGCCCTATGAAGCGGTATATAAGTTAAAAGAAAAAAAATCGCAGTCATTGAACAAATCTGACTTCTCCCCCCATTGATTTGCCTTATCAGGAAACAGATTGGCAGATTAAGAGTTTGGAAGGGACCTTGGAGGTCTTCTAGTCCAGCCCCCCCCCCTGCCCAAGCAGAGGCCCTACAGCATTTCTGACAAATGACAGCCCAGCCTCTTCTTGAAAGCCTCCAGTGATGAAGCTCCTACAATTTCTGAAGGCAACTTTGTTCCACGGGTTGATTGTTCTCACTGTCAGAAAATTTCTGCTTATTTCCAGGTTGAATCTCTCCTTGGTCAGTTTCCATCCATTGTTCCTTGTCTGGCCTTCAGGAAAATAGCTTGAACCCTTCTTCTCCTTGGCAGCCCCTCAACTACTGGAAGACTGCTATCCTGTTTCCCCTGGTCCTTCTCTTCACTAGACCAGCCATGCCCAGTTCCTGCAACTGTACCGATATTTTTGGCCTCCAGTCCCTAATCTTCTCTGTTGCTCTTCTCTCCACATCTTTTGTTCTCAACAACTTATTTTCCAAAGTACCAGAAGGCAAAACAAGAAAGAATGGATGGAAATTAATCAAGGAGAGCAAGCTAGAATTAAGGAGAAGCTTCCTAACCAGTGGAACAGAAGTTGCCATTCAGAAGTTGTAGGTGCTTCATCGCTGGTGGTTTTAAAGAAGAGAGTGGCCAGCTACCTGTCTGGAATGGTATGGGGTCTCCTGCTTGAGCAGGGGGTTGGACTAGAAGACCTCCAAGGTCCCTTCCAACTCTGTTCTGATGGATGGATTGAAAATTATAACTGTTTTACCAACCATCCTTAGAGGAGAAACTTATTTTTCCCATGCCTTGTGTTTTTTTTAAAGAAAAGCCTTGAATGTCATTGATGCTACCGTTCCTTCAACTATTGATTCCTTCATGTAAGGCTCAGTCTGTTCCTCCTCCCCCTCCTCCTCCTCCTCCTCCTCCTCCTCCTCCTCCTCCTCCCCCCCTCCTTTTCTCCTTTCTCTCACCACAACCTCCCCCATTGCCTCTTTGCATCTGGTGGCTTTGTGAACTAATTCTTCAGATTTCCTGCTCAAGAGACTAGTGTTATCAAAAAGGTCAATTCATTCAGAGGGGCACCAAGCAGAATTGAATATAATTATCCCAATCTTTTACTGTGTAGAATTCATGCTTGAATTCATTCAAAAAATAGAAAGCGGTATAATTAACTCCAAGCCAAAGGAGATCTACTGAGAATGCCTCAGGTATCATACAGTTGTACGTACAATAGGACATTTTCATTTACGAACATTGTACGTATTAACCCTAGTCCGCATCCAATTACTCCGAATAAGTGAATTCTCTGTTTCAGGAATGTAATTTGAAAATGTTGTCATGCAATGGAAGGTAAAAGGTCTTTTTTCATTAATCTAACTCTCATTAAAGCAGGAGCCTGTAGGTTATTTCAAATCCATTAGTCTTAAATACAGATGATTGCAATTCGGCGCGGCGTAAAGACAACCGAAATATTTATCAGGGAAATAGTGTAAACTGTTTTTTTAAATATATATATATTATATTGGGAGGGTGGGGAAGGAGGTGGGTGGATGGTGGAAATCTGATGAGTTTGTGGCTGGCCAACTTGTTATAAAAATTAAACCGTCTGCCTGAGTAATTCTGGGACTTGTATCCTGCTAATTGGACACCTCTATGAGCCCTGGAGAAGAATGGCAGCGGGGCCATTGATTTCGATGTGATGGACAAGGAGATGGTGTACAGCTGAAAAAGTCTCTTGTAGTTCAAGGAGTGAAGGAACGATGCACCGTCTTAAATTATCTTCAGGAAATTTCAATAAGGCACAGCATAACGGAAACGAAGACAACATTTCAAGAGAGGATCTGATCTGTTTGCAATTTGCTACGAAAATTAAACCACTGGCTTGTAATTGTGTCTATACAGTGTCCAATGTTGTCAACTTTAAGACTTTATGTCTATGGAGATTCTCAGTCATCCAGGTCATGGCTATCCGAAGAGGTGCTTTTTTTCAAGAGACAACGGGACTTTCTTTGTTTTTCCTTGAAGACGTTCTGCTTCTCATCCGAAGAGCTTCTTTGGTTCCGAAGAAGCTTCTTGGATGAGAAGCAAAACATCTTCAAGGAAAAACAATTCCCAGTTGTCTTTTGAAAAAAAACACCTTTGGGTTTTGAGACTGGTGGACTTCGACTCCCAGAATTCCCTAGCCAACATGGCTGGCTGGGGAATTCTGGGAGTCAAAGTCTACATGTCTTAAAGTCATCAAGACCTGTTCTGACCCCCACCTTGTTCGTTCAGAAATGACAGCCAAACAAAGCTTGCAAAGGAATGTTTTTATCAGTCCCAGCTCAGGCTGGCTGCAAGCCCAAAATAAACACAGATACAAGGCTCTGGCAAAAATCTTCACTCAAACTAATAGAAAACAGAATTACATAAATCAAGACACTTATCCAAGTGCTTCTTCTCGATGATTGCAAACAATAGCAATAGCAATAGCAGTTAGACTTATATACTGCTTCATAGGGCTTTCAGCCCTCTCTAAGCAGTTTACAGAGTCAGCATATCGCCCCCACAGTCTGGGTGCTCATTTCACCCACCTCGGAAGGATGGAAGGCTGAATCAACCCTGAGCCGGTGAGATTTAAACCGCCGAAATGCAGATAACAGTCAGCTGAAGTGGCTGCAGTACAGCACTCTAATCACTGAGCCACCTCGGCTTGACTTGACCAGAACATGAATGGAATGGAAGGAATGGAACGTTGACTTCTGCAACTCGGGCGTGGCACCATCAGTCATTTTATCTGCAGAAGGAGAGATCCTAACGAGCCACAGCTGCTCATTAACATATCCCGTGAGCATCCCGAAACAACTCACAGGATGTTTCTGCTGAGTCACAACAAGACCCTTGCTCTAAACTCTTTAGTGATGGCATCTGGGGTTCTTTCCAAGCCAGGGGTGGAGTTGACATTGGATTGTTTTCAGAGACACCTTTGGAGACACAATTCAGTTGTGAGCAAAGCATTTGCCCCTCCTGTCTTCCAGGTTCAATACAGCCAATGTGAAAGAGATATACGGAAATCTGGAGTAGGGCAGGGGTGAAATTCAGCAGGTTCCGGCAGGTTCCGACAGGTTCTGGAGAACCATTAGCCCAAATTTTGAGTAGTTCAGAGAACTACTGGCTGGCCCCAGAGTGGGGTGGGAATGCGATTTTGCAATATCCTTCCGCTGCCACGGCCACCAAGCCACGCCCACAGAACCAGTAGTAAAAAAATTGAATTTCACAACTGGAGTAGAATATTGACTGACCGGTAGCATCAAATGCAACATCCATTTTCCTGAATCTGGGAACTTCCACACCGTAATCAAGGGCAAGTTCCTGAATCCTGAATTAGAGTCATTCCATCCAATCTCTCGTTCCTTCACTGCAGGGGTCTCCAACTTCGGCAACTTTAAGACTTGTGGACTTCAACTCCCAGAATCCCCGAGTCAGCCAGCTGAGGAATTCTGGGAGTTGAAGTCCACAAGTCTTAAAGCTGCCAAGGTTGGAGAACCCTGCTTTACTGCTTTTCTTACTGCTTTTAATTCTCCCTTAGCCAAAACAAAAGAAAAAACAAAAAAACAGCAACATCGAGGAATTCTGCAGTACTTAACCTTTTTATCCCTGAGAAGACCTCATCCTGACCCCTGACCGTGTATGGGTGCTCCTTCATCTGCAATCCTTGGGTGTTTTTACCCGGTCATTCCTTAATGTAAACTACTGCTGGAGAACCACAATAAGAAATAAATCATCACATCTATGACCTTCTGACGAAGCATTGCAACTTGTTTGGCACCCAGAAGGCTGCCAAAGAGGTGGTGACCGTCGCCCAGAAACCTGGAGCCAGTCTAAATTATGTTGACAACGAGGGGGCCATATTTTACTGGGACGGTGGTGGTTTTTTTTTCTTTCTTTTTTCCCCCTCTCTTTTTTTTTAATGACTGCCGAGTTCAGGAGTTGGAGACCAGTGTGCTCCAGTTCCTGAAGTTTGTTACATCAACTTTTCAGGTTCTGTTTTCGTTCAGGCTGGCCAAGCCCCTTGGTGGATTTATGGGCATGGAGACACCAATGGAGCATAAGCTGCTTGTCTCGCTGCATAAATCATTCTAAATATTCCGATTCCATCCGACTTTGAAGAGCGAAGGACTTCTAAAGTAAAAAGTGGCTGAGTTTATACAATAAGTTTAATTGCTGATAATAATCCTCTTTCTGGGACTGCATACCGTAAGGTATTGATCATATACTACTCACTGGCCAAAACCCCTCTGTGTTGTAGATGGGTGGTTGAGAAGTTTGATATATAAAATGATAGACAGACAGACAGACGGATAGTGACGGATGGATGGATGGTGGTGTGTGTGAATGTGGATGGATGGATATATGGTAGGTAGTAGGTTGGGTGGATGGATGGGGTCAGTGGATGAGATATAGATGGATGGATGGATGGATGGGATAGAGGGAGTATGGATGGATGGGATGGATGGATGGATGATAGGTGGTGGGTGGGTGGATGAGATAGATGGATGGGTGGTGGGTGGGTGGATGAGATAGATGGATGGATGGATGAGATAGAGGGACTATGATGGATGGATGGATGGATGGGTGGGTGGATGAGATGATGGACAGATGGATGGATGGATGGATTGGATGAGATACATGGATGGATGGATGGGTGGGTGGGTGGATGTGATGTGATGTGTGTGTGTGTGGTATGAGATGGGTGGACGGGGGGTGGGTGGATGAGATAGATAGATGGATGGATGGATGGGTGGGTGGGTGGGTGGTGGGGGGTATGTGTGTTGTGTATATGAGATGGGTGGGTGGGTGGTTAGAGATAGATAGATGGATGGATGGGTGGGTGGGTGGTGGATGGTCTTGTGTGTGTGTATCTATGAGATGGGTGGTGGGTGGGTGGGTGGATGAGATAGATAGATGGAGGATGGAGGATTGGATGAGATAGATGTGATGGGTGGGTGGGGATGAGAGATAGATGGATGTGTGTATGTGTGGTGTGTGTTGTGAGAGAGAGAGAGAGAGAGATGGATGGATGGATGGATGGATGGATGGATGGATGGAAAGGGAAAGTGAGAGAGGGAGATTCTCAGTTAATCAGGTCATGGTTCCCCAAAGCTGCTTTTTCAAAAGACAACTAGACTTTCTGTTTTTGCTTAAAAGATCTTTTGCTTCTCCTCCAAGAAGCTTCCTCCGTTCTACATCAGCTACTTCATCCTTGTATCGTTCATCTACAAAATCGCCCTGAGATGAATGCAGAAATCAGCACCAATTCACATTGAATGGGTTGCTGTTTCGGACATACCCCGTCTAAGGGTATATAACACCCTGTTCCAAAGCCTTCTGCAATCCTTAGCCCCGAAACAGGAGGGTGCCTGTTTTAACAGATGCCGCTGCAGACTCTTCAGGATTTCTACAGATTAAGGAAGAGAAGTGCTACGTTCATGCCTCTTCATTCACATTATTTATAAAGCCAATCAGTAGTTGCTAGAAGGATTCTCCTCCCTTCCTACCCACCCTTTGCCAAAGTTCAATTGATTTAACTTAATAAGGACAGATAGAAATTACCCAGTCATTGAGGGTTAGGGAAGCTAATAACTCCAGGAAGAGGCCAGGAAGCAAATATGAGCAACTTATACCACAATTCTGAAGATTCATTCATCTCACAGAACTTGATGGAGTTATAGAATCAGATCAATGAAGGACCATTGCTATTTCTTTCTTTTTTTAAAGGAAACAAATCAGCATCCCAGATCCTAAAGTTCATAGGTTTTTCAGCATTTCATACGTATTGATCAATAAGTCATTTAGGTTGTAATCTATGACCCTTTACTCCGGAGCACTCTTATTAATGTTAGTGTATTGCTGTAGAATAAACAATTGTAGGCTTTGTAAAAGGCAAGCAAACACTTAACCACATCACAAGGATAGGGCCTGAATTAAAATCCCAGCTAGCTGTAGGGGGGAAAAAACCCCGAGTAATAACTTTTCATTTTAACAGTGACAGAGTGGAAGGGACCTATAGGTCATCTAGTCCAACCCTCCCTCAAGCAGGAGACCCTACACCACAGTGGTGGGTTTCAAAAATTGTTCGAACCTACTCTGTGGGTGTGGCCTCCTTTGTGGGAGTGGCTTGCGGCTCATGTGACCGGATGGGAGTGGCTTGCCACCAATGTGACCAGATGGGAGTGGCTTGCCGCCCATGTGACCGGATGGGAGTGGCTTGCCGCCCATGTGACCGGATATGAAGATGCCGACGACACTTGTCGGAACCACCTTAAATTACCTCACACACAGCACTGGCATGCATAGAATAGGATGCAAACTTGTTTTTTAAAAGGCATCTTTGGTTTGCATTAAAACAACTTCAACACACGCAATGTTCTGATTGCACCACAAACACAGTAGTCTCCTTACCTTTCACAGAGGCCCTGAGTTTTATAAATAGGAGCATAGTGTAGAATAATCATATCCAAGGACCAGTGGTGGGTTTCAAAAATTTTTGGAACCTCTTCTGTAGGTGTGGCCTGCTTTCCGGGTCCACTGGTGGAACCTCTTCTAACCGGTTTGGTAGATTTGACGAACCGTTCCAGCGAATAGGTGCGAACTGGTAGGGACCCACCTCGCTACCCACCATTTCTGACAGATGACAGTCCAGTCTTTCTGAAAAGCTTCCAGTGATGAAGCTCCTACAATTTCTGGAGGCAAACTGTTCCATTGGTTGGTGACCACACTATAAAAATGATGTTGAGATTCTGGAAAAAAAGTTGCTAAATTTAAGAAACCCTGCCTTAATTTATGGAAGGATTAAAAAAAATCTTTTCATAAGGAAAGAATGCTGAACTACTGCATCATTCCTAATATTTTGCCTATCTCTGGTTGACTCCTCTTTGCTAAAAGTATTTAATCAGCGTCCAACAATCTTCCTTACCCAACAATTCCAAAAACCAAAAAAACATTTCTATGTAGTTCTCATCCGTTTCTCTAGTGCTCAGCAAGAGAACAGGTTTTCTTTTCCACCCAGAAATAATCGCAGAACAAGGAAATGTGGGAAAAGTTATTGTTAAATCATTTTAAATAAATTCTAATTTCTAAACGGCAGTGGTTAAATAATTGCCAATGTCAATCGCACCATTGAAGCAAAGTGTAAACTGGCAAGAATAAAGGGTTTTTCATTTCCTTCCCCTCAAAATTGAGGGTAAAAAACCCCATGGCGCCCAAACCCGTAGTATGTTTCTTTCAGAGAAAACAAAAAACCAACCACTATGGATATTATTATTTTTTATAATGCAATGCGTGAAACCACAACTGAAGTGAGTGCCAGCTCTTAATTTAAGAGAATGTTTTCACACTTAATTTAATTTTAGTTCACTCCAGGAGCGAAGGCGGAAATTTGATACCTGTAAATCAAACACAACATCGGGTTAGATATATTTCTCTGCAGAATTATATGTTTTTCTCCTGACAATGCTTTCCAGTTTTAAACTAATGTCAGACAGGCACAAATTTCAAACAATGTTCCAGGAACAATGAACCAATGACGCCCCTACCCCAATCTCACGCACAAGAGTCCGAAGCAGGGGTGAAATCCAGCAGGTTCTGACAGGTTCTGGAGAACCAGTAGCGGAAATTTTGAGTAGTTCAGAGAACCAGCAAATACCACTTCTGGCTGGCCGTGCCCCCATCTATTCTCTGCCTCCCGAGTCCCAGCTGATCGGAGGGAATGGGGATTTTGCAGTATCCTTCCCCTGCCATGCCCACCAAGCCCACCAAGCCACACCCAAAGAACCAGTAGGAAAAAATGAATTTCACCACTGATCCGAAATCCGACCAGAAAGAAACTTTTAATCAAATATAACAGGCTGTGGGGTGGGGGAGCCAAGTCTTAAACAATTCATCTTGATACTTGAAATTGTCACTGTTTGTGCCTCTCAAAGACTTGGGTTCAATTCTAGAATCCCTCCCAAAAACCTGATATGCAAATTCCATATTTTAATGAGACCGAAAGGAGAACGATTCATCGCGTACCGAGCATTCATGCTAATTTAATTGCGTTTAATTAATGTCATTTAATTTTGAGCTTGCTTTTCATTGAAATGAAATGCCATCCAGTTTTTCACTGGACCCACCCTTTTTGACAGACAACTCAAAGGCCAACGATAAGGGGCAGCTTGAAAATGTTTTCTGCACCCTGTTGTGGAAACTTCTTGGCATCATGTTTGATAGGTAAGTAGAGGTTCCTGTGCTCAAAAGAAGATATCTGAGTACCTGTACCCCTTCTCTGTCTGTCTCTCTCTGTGTCTCTCTCTCTGCCTCTTTCTGTCTGTCTAGCTGTCTCTCTCTCTCTCTCTCTGTTTCTCTCTCTCTCTCTTTCTATGTCTGTCTCAGTCTTTCTCTCTCTCTCCTCCTCTCTCTGCTCTCTCTCTTTTTCTGTCTTTGTCCCTCTTTCTCTCTGTCTTTCTGCCTCTTTCTGTCTGTCTGTCTCTCTGTCTCTGTCTCTCTGTCTTCTCTCTCCTCTCTCTGTCCTCTCTCTCTGTGTCTCCTCTGTCTTTCTGTCTCTGTCCCTCTCTGTGTGTGTGTCTCCCTGCCTCTTTCTCTCTCTCTCTGTCTCTCTCCTCTCTCTGTCTCTCTCCTCTCTCTGTCTCTGTCTTTCTGTCTCTGCCCCCTCTCTCTCTGTCTCTCTGCCTCTTTCGTCTCTCTCTGTGTCTCTGTCTCTGTCTCTCTCTCTGTCTGCCTCTCTGCCTCTCTCTTTCTGTCTCTTTCTCTATCTAACCTCCACTGATGGAGCATCCAAAACTTCTGGAAGCCAGCTATTCCATCAATTAATTATTCTAAATGAGAAGGAAATTTCTCCTTAGTTCTAGTTTGGTTTTGTCCTTGATTGGTTTCAATCCATTGCTTCCTCTCCTTCCCTCTGGTGCTTTGGATAATAAGTTGACCCCCCCCCTCTTCTCTTTGACGCCCATCAGTTACTGGAAGACTTGATGGCCAGTAGAGACCTCTGTGGTTTTCCCTACTTACCAGTCAAAGTGGTAACTATGGCAATATACTGAAAGCTCACTGTTTTTCATGTTTTTCTTGAGTTTTTTTTAAATTAGATGGTCTTTATTGTAATCATTTTGCACCCTCAACAATACAGAACCTACAGAGTGGTTTGAAATGCACGCAGATCTGGGGCAAAGAGCTTTTGTGCAAATGAGGGCACTCAACTCAAACTCAAATCATTATGTCCCCATGTGCCATGGTGGTCAAAACAGTCAAAATG